>NW_028262378.1:409197-582330 GCF_047370975.1 Nipponia nippon
AAGAGAAGAGAAGAGAAGAGAAGAGAAGAGAAGAGAAGAGAAGAGAAGAGAAGAGAAGAGAAGAGAAGAGAAGAGAAGAAGAGAAGGGTTGAGTTGGCAGGGACCTCCAGGGATCCTTCAGGACTCTCTAGCTGAGGTGAAGACGACTAGCAGGAGCAAGACAAAGGCTGAGAGGGCTGCCGTCACTTTCAGGAAAGGTCTTGAGGGTGAAGGCCAAAGGAGGAGAAAAGCTCTTGAGTGCAAGGAAAAAGAGGGTCAAGAAGAGAAAACAATTTGGGACTTCTTTCCCAGAAGAAGACCTCACCATAAGCAGGGGAGTAGCAAATGTCCCTTGGTGCATCGGTCAGGAGCGGCGAGGCCATCCTGCACGTGCTCTACGGCTCTGCACAGTTCACGCAGAGGAACCCAAAGCCTTGCTTTCACCTCTGGCATCCCCACAACCAAATGAATGGCTATGGTACAAAGAGCCTTCACGACGCAGTCTGAATGTCCAGCTGTATTTAGCGGGACGCCCAGCAGCTGTGCCCGGTGCATGGCCAGCAAGGGAAGGGACAGCCCCCTGAGCCTCCTGGGCCCAGGGACTGCCTCGGGGCCAGCAGCCCTGAAAGGGTTAAAGCCAAGGTAGACAAAACTACTGCATGAAAATGCTTCCTGAAAGAATGAAAGCCTAGGGGCAAGGAAGATATTTTACATATCTTAATCACTTAACTAAACAAAAGAAAGGCCTATGTGATTTAGAGTGTAGTGAGAATGGTTGTAAGATAAGGGGGCTCCGGGATAATCCCATCTCAGACAACTGGGCCTTGGAAGAAGAAATGCATGGAAGATAGGAAGTCACAAAAGAATGACAACAGCCTTGAAGGACACCATTTAGGTGATCCTAGGACTGAGTTTGCAGAGAAGCAAGGGTCGGTCAGCGAACACAGTGAAGAAGACTACGAGCCTTCATCTGAAGACTCCCAAAGAACACTTGAAGACCACCACGGGAGACGACTGTGCCTGCAGATCGGACATTTGCATATGTTAATGAGCTCCAGGAATTCTCATGTTTATGTAAATGATTTCTTGGAATTTCTGTGAATATGTAGGACTTTATAGTATATAATCTCTGAAGGTCTACCAAATCGTTGGAGCGCTTATGGTGGAGAATCCCCAGTGCTGCCCAGCGCTGCAATAAAGAATACCTGCTTAATAGTGACTTCATTGCTATTGAGTTTCATTTCAGGGACTCTGAATCCTCGGTTTCTCCCTTGGGGAGATTCAGACTGTGAGGAGAAGCACCCGTGAATGTTTGTATCAGTTTTGGCGACCCAGGTGGGACCCTCTCTGTTTGGCTGCAGGACCCGTTGAGAACGGGATTCCCTAGGGTACCCCCGGAAAATTTCCGGAGGGACTCCTTCTCTGAATCGGATCACTGCGGGAGCAGATAAGGACCGTCTTCAGAAAAAGGTATTCTTTCTGAAATTTGGTTTGGGACTAGGCATTTGTTGGAAACCCCTGTAAGCCGTGAGTGGTTCACACTTGGTGGAGTATACCGGGCTGCTAGCGCCTTAAAGGTATACGCTTGGGAGCACTTCGGTGCTCATTTGGAACACTTGCATTTGGATACATTGGATCTTGGCTTTGGAACTCGGTTATTTGGTTTTGGGATTGTGTTTGGCATGTTACAAGGACAAGTAGTTGCTCTGTGTTTGCTTTTAGGATTTTTGTTCATTGTATTGGTATGTGAGTGTTTTTGTTGTCAAAAGTGTCTATACCGTCCTGTGCGTGCGTGAATGAGACGTACTCTTAGTACAAAGTGAGTGCGGAGTCCTGATCCGTGGTTTCGTTGTCCCGCAAGGGAAACGGCCGGAGATGGACGAAGCGAAAGAAAAAGATTGTATGGATGTAAAACAGTAATTCTGTAACCCTCTAAGTGGTAAAGTGTGGACGGTGGAACTAACTGTTAAAATACTGCGGGAATACAGGAGAGAACTGGGACCAATAAAATGGGAGGGTCACAACAAAGTAAAGAGATACCAAAGAAATCTCTGTTAGGTTGCATTTTATATCACTGGAAGGACATAGGGGGTCCTCCTGCAGGAAATGTGAATAAGAAAACTCTAATTAAGTATTGTAATCAGTGATGGCCATTGTATAAATTAGATGATGAAGAAAAGTGGCCTTTGAATGGGACTCTGAAGTCTAATGCCTTGCTGCAACTCCTCTGTTATTTTTAAGGAGGGAGGGAAAATGGGACGAAGCTCTGTATGTGGATACGTTTTCACCCTTCGAAATCACCCCGAGTGGCAGAAAGATTGTGGTTTTAATTTTGCTCCCCAAGATCCCATGGTGTTGGCTTTGGAAAAGGAAAATCAGAAAGAGTTCGGGAAGTTGAAGCGATGTTGTTCAGCATGTAGTATTGGACAGAGGTGTTGGAAGGTGAAAGAGAAACCCAGAAAGGCGGAAGAAAAGTGCCTTTCCGGATGGATGATGTGGATAAGTGGAAGGATGCAGTGAAGAGGTACAGGGAGGACCCAAGTGGGGCTGCGAAAAGGTTTGAGTGGATTACTAAGAACTTGGACCCGGATTGGAAAGATGTGGATCTTATGCTAGATGCTAGGACTGAACCTGAGAAGCAGCTTGTATTAAAGGCAGCCCGAGCTCCTGTAGAAACACAGACTGAGGGACGAGTTTTACAGGGCACAGCTGAAGATCATGCGCCCTCCAGGGACCCAGGTTGGGACCCTAATGATCCAGCTCCGTACTGTTTGATTGCAACGATACTGAACCTGGATCAAATTTGGAATAGAACATGCGATCCCAAAGGCAGGTAACTGGTCGGCTCCGTATGCTGTCAAGCAGGGGCAGACTGAAACGCCCACGGAGCTTTTAGATCGCTTATGGGCTGCTGTGAGAAGATTTACTACTAGTCAGAAGCTGCCACACAGCAGCTGGTATCTCTGTTTCTGGGACAATCCACTAATGGTATCAGAAAGAAACTTGAGAAACGTAGGGAACCAGACATAAGGAATTTAGAAAAGTTGCTGGAGGAAGCGTGGAGAGTATATCGGAATGGGGAGGGGGAGGACAGAAGGAAAGTGGGAAAGGAGATAGTGGCTCCGTTAGCCACATTCTCTGCATTGAATCAAACCTCGTTACCTCTAAGTAAACAAAATGTTCATGTTGTGGGAGCAACTGGGCAGGTTGAAATGGTTTTTTTCTTGAGACCATTAAAATTTAGAATTGGGAAGAGTGTGGGGATTCACAAATTTCTCCACCTGCCTGAGGCTCCTAGACCATTGCTGGGGAGAGACCTATTAGAACAACTAAATGCCGAAATAAAATTTAGAAACGGGGAAACTGAATTTAAAATACCAGATGAAAATCAGACTGAAATTTTAAGTTTGGTTCTTACTGACCCCAAATTAAAGAAGAAGAAATTACACAAGAAATAAAAGACCAGGTATACCCAGGAGCGTGGGCCTCAGGAATGCCTGGAAAGGCTAAAAATGCTGAATTGGTTGTTGTTAAACTCAAAGGAGGGGCACGACCTGTTAAGATAAAGCAATACCCCTTGAAATTGGAAGATAGGCGAGGGGTACAAAGTATTATAGAAGAGTTTATAAAATTTGGACTATTAACTGAATGCTCTTCAGAATATAACACTCCCATGCTGCCTGTCAAAAAGCCTGACGGCAAAACTTATCCATTGGGGCAAGATTTGCGGGCAATAAATCAAATAGGTGAAGATTAGTATCCAGTAGTGGCAAACCCCTGTACTCTGAATGGTTTACTGTATTAGATTTAAAAGATGCATTCTTTTGCCTTACCTGACTGATGAAGCTGAGAGGGCATTGAAGGAACTGAAATTGGAGGTAATGAAAGCTCCAGCTTTGGGCCTACCAGATGGAACGAAACCTCTCTGGCTGTTCTCGTATGAAAGGCAAGGAGTGGCTCTGGGAATTCTGGCCCAGAAGCTGGGTCCTTATAAATGAGCTGTAGCGTACTTCTCTAAACAATTGGATGAAGTAAGCAAAGGATGGCCGGGATGCCTTTGGGCAGTGGCCGCCGTTGTTTTGATTGTCCAAGAAGCTCAAAAATTTCCTTTGGGACAAAAGATGATTGTGCACACTTCCCACACTGTAACCTCCGTTTTAGAACAAAAAGGGGGACCCTGGCTTTCACTATCAAGATTCTTGACATATCAAGCAGTTTGGATGGAACAGGATGATATGGAAATCGTTACATCTACAATTATCAACCCTGCTTCCATTTTAAGTGATAAACAGGAAATGGAGACCGTCGTGCATGATTGTATAGAAACTATAGAAACCGTATATGCAAGCAGAGCAGACCTGAAGGAGGAGCCACTGGAGGAAGCCGACCAAACGGGGTATACTGATGGGAGCAGTTTCGTAAAGAACGGAGTTCGAATGGCAGGATGTGCTGGAACCACCACAGAGCGACTGGTGGAAGCGAAGTCACTCCCTAAGGGCACATCTGCACAACGAGCTGAAATGAAATAGTTGCCCTAGGGAGAGCGTTGGAGCTGGCCGAAGGGCTGCGAGTAAATATCTGGACGGATTCAAAATATGCCTTGGGTGTAGTCCATGCCCATGGAGCAATTTGGAAGGAACGAGGACTCTTGACTGCTCAAGGGAAAGGTATAAAACGTGCTGACCGAATTTTGCGACTTTTAGATGCTGTACAACTTCTGTCAGCAGTGGCAATTATGCACTGCAAAGGACATCAGAAAGGTAACACTGACAGGGAAGTGGGAAATTGGCTGATTACAAGGGCAGGCGAGCTGCAGAACAAGGTGAGGTATTAAGCATCATTCCTGAAAAATCTTTGCCACCACCTGAAACAATTGAATGTGATGAAAAGGATCAAAAGCTGATGACTAACTTAGGAGCTGAAATCAGCCCATCAGGATGGGCACTGCTGAAAGATAACAGAATAATAGTTCCCTTTAGCATATTATGGGAACTTATAAAAACAGAGCACGACAAAACTCATTGGGGAACTGAAACCTTAACCAACTCTCTTCTTAAGCAAATTGTAGCTAGAAATTTCTATCAGACTCTAAAGACTGTAGTTAATAGATGTGAAGTATGCTTAAAGAACAACCCAAAAGTAGAAAACCGTGTGAAATTTGGAAATATCAGCAAAGGAAATGTTCCAGGTCAAAACTGGCAGATAGATTTCTCGGAACTCCCCAGAAAAGGGGGATATAGGTATTTGCTAGTATTAACTGACCCTTTTTCTGGGTGGCCTGAAGCCTTCCCTTGCAGAACAAATAAAGCCCGAGAGGTAACAAGAATTCTGTTAAAGGAAGTTATTCCTAGATTTGGAGAACCAGAGGCAATGTCCCCTGACAAGGGACCACATTTCATATCACAAGTGGTCCAGCAAGTTAGTAAGTTTTTAGGAATCTGTTCCGATCCAATGTCGGGGGAGGTTTCAATACGATCCCAGGGACGAGATTAAGACGCTGGAATCGGTCAGATGTCGTACAACCTTTTACTTTAATTTGAGGGGAGAAGAGAATGGAGGGAGGAGGGAGGGCAAGGGAGGAGAGGAAAAGAATAGGGGAGAGAGAGAGAGAGAGAGGAGGAGTTTATCACCACCACTCCGAGTCCGATGATCTTCCGCTGGGTCTTTGGTGGCCTCAGGCTTCGTCGGGGACGGAGGGGGGGGGGCCTTGAGGGTGCAGGAACGGAAGGAGTGGTCGCGCACGCCGCTGCCGCCCCCGCCGAGGGGCACGTGTGCTCCTTATATAGGGGCTCTCACGGATGCGCGGATCACAAATGCGTACGTGCGGTTTCTCACGGACGTACTGCTCCCGCCTCTGCTCTTTCCGCGCCTTTAGTCCCTGCGCAGGTGCACGAGGTTGTTTTTCTCAAAACTGTAGAGAAGAGGGCTTTCTCGAAGCACGACGCTGGATAGTGCTACAGCGGCAATGTCGAGACAAAACCGCATTTCGTACCGGTTCTCTACAGGTGACTGGGGGGGGGGTTAACACAGCCTCTGCCCACAGGTGGGCAGCAGGTGGGCAGCGGCGGGCACCAAGCGGGCGGCACCAAGCGCAGGGCATCTGAGGACACCAATGGGCCCGCCTCGGTGCTCCAGCCACCCAGAAGCCCTGGGGACGCCGGGGGGCAAAGCGCCCCGCCCCCGCCGCCCACCCGCCCACCCCGCCCGCTGCTGCTCGAGAAGGCGCGCAGCACGCATCCCCGCGCCATGCGACCCCACGACAGGCTGCTGCGCAAAAAGGTCCAGGCCAAAACACTGCGGGGGCCGAGGACGCCCCGCTCCGACCTGAGGGCCCACCTGCTGGCCTCCATCCAAAGCTTCCACCCGCTGGGGCAAAGGGTGAAGGCGGTGGGGCCCGTGCGCCAACCGCCCCAGCCGGAGCCCCAGGCCGGCCCCAGCGTGCCCCCCAAGGTCCCCAGGCCCCTGCCCCCTGCCCCAACAGCCGGCGAGGGGCCCGCTGCCTCCGAGGCCCCAGCTGACGGCCAGAAGGAGACGGCACCGGCGGCGCCATCGAGCAGCAAGGCGCGCACCGGGGCTGCCGCCAAACCCAAGCGGCCCAGCTGGCTGCGCCTGTCGCCCACGGGGGGCCAAACCCCGCGGGAGGGGCTGCCGCAGCAGCTGCACATGCCGCCGCGCCTGCCGCGCCCTCCCGCCGACTCCGCGCTGCCGCCTGACTCCCGCTGGCCCCGGGCTAGGCCCACCCCGCTGGAGGAGCAGGAGGAGTCCGTGCCCATCACGCCTGAGCAGCGGCCCGAGCGGGAGCGCCTCAAGAAGCTGGCCCAGGAGGAGCGGCAGCGGGCGGCCCTGCAGATGACACTGGGGCAGCTGCAGTTTTTTGTGCAGAGGGAGATCGACATGCAGATAGCCGACGCCTACGGCTACCCAGAAGCCACCGCTCCAGCACCGTCCCCCCTACCACCCACGCACAGAGCAGATGCGCAGGCAGGGACCTGCACCCACCCGCTCCATCCCCAGCCCTCTCCCACATCCCCACGGTTCTTCTTTCCGTCATTAAAAGGCTTGCCTGTTCGCTTTGCAGCGCCTCTCTCTGCCTGCGGCCATTTGCTCAGCGGGGGTGGGGGGTGGGGGGGGTTTAACGCAGCCTCTGCCCACCCCGCGGGTGGCTGAGCTGGGCTGGGGATGGCCACCCAGACGATGGGTAGACGGGGCATCGCTCCGGGTGGCAGGCGCCCGTGGGAGAAACCACACTGATTCGCAGCAACGCCGGGAGGACGCAGGCCTCCAGCACTGCCCCACTACCGGCATCACCGCCCCGGTACCGCCATCACCAGCACCGCCCCAGCACCAGCATCACTGCCGGCCAGCTGGATCCGGCCCTGGCAAGGAGCCGCGGCCGCCCCAGGGGGCCAGGCAGAGACAGCCTGAGCGCGCAAAACGCAGCTCGCCCCGTGGCCGGCCAGCGGCCGTCGCCTGCCAAGGCTCGCGTGCCGAGATCCCGCAGCTGCCGCTGCAACGGCTGCACGGCTCGCTCGGCCCCCCTCTATGGCCTCGTCCGGCGCTGCCCGGACCTCATCCACCAAAAACCCCTGCCCACACGCCAGCCCTCAGCCGCTCTCACCAGCAACTCGCAAACGGCCCGTGCCGACCGAGGCCAGAGGCTAGGACGCAAAGGGTCCAAATACAGGGGCCAAGATTCTTTCACGCACGTGCCGGGTCCCAGCCCAACTGGGGCAGCCCCAGTGTGCCTTTACACAGGGTTCTTGGACCCTTCAGTCGGTCAGGGACCAGACCACTTGACTGATCACTCCCACCCACGCTACCCACTCCTCATCACAGGCCAACTTTGCAAAGCAGCTCTAGTTTTGCAGCATTCTTGCTCTTGTCTACCGAGCCGCATCTCCCCGTACTCCGTCTCGCTACAGTTCCTCATCTCTGAGGCCGGACGACGCCGGCAGGGTTTCAAAGACGTGGCAGAGGGGCTAGGATGCTGCCGTTATCTTGCTGGGCCCGGGGGATCCTTTCTCCGTCACGGACAGCTCTAAGCTTCCCGGAAGCAACGTCCTTCTTTCCAGGGCCGGGCTCTGCTGTCCTTTCTTTTCCTTCAGCGTGAGCAATACCACAGCCTCCAGGGAAACTCCACTACCTCCTCACATTGCAGGGGATCACATGAACTCCGCGTCTCTCTCTCTCTCTCTCTCTCTCTCTCCCCCGCCCCCTCTCTCCACAAACCAACCTAATACACTTTTATCCTCTAAAGGCTGGTTGATGAAATGGTTAAGGACGGGACTCTTGGTAACGTGCCCTGAGGGTCCCAGCAGCCAGGGCCCCAAAAAGCCAGGGACAGGCTGACGGAGAGCCAGCAACCGCTGGGCTAGGACACCATCCCGGGGCTGGGAAAGCACCCTTGGGATGGGAAGCCATCATGCGGATGGCAAACCACCGTTGGGATGAAAAACCCTTGTGGGGGTGGGAACCCATCCTTCGGGACAGGAAAGCATGGGCAGGATGGGCAATCCTTGAGATGGGCAGCTGTTGCAGTAGGAAAAATCAACCCAGCGCAAGGCTGGCTGCAGCAGGTGCTGGCGGAATGAGCGCCGTGGAGACGAGGGCTGCTTGCCCCCAACAAACCCCACCCGGACCAAGCGCCATGGCAGGTACAGCAGCAGGCTCCCGCTCCTCCCGCTGCTCCTGCCCTCCAGGTAGCCCCCCAGCCGCCTCTGCCCGCCAAGCTCTCACCCCATTGCTCCTCTGGGCTTCCCCCAACAGACAGGTTCCCTCTCCGGCTGCCGACGGCATCGGAGGTGCCCAGCGTGAGCTCCAGCGCCCCGGCCATGCCGCCACCGGGCACTGCCAGCGTGCTGCCCTCCTCTGGCCCAGGGCTGCCGCTGTCCCGCGCGCCTGCTCGGCTGCACGCTGTCACCTCCCAGCCGGCCCGGGCCACTGTCTGGCAGGGGGTGCCGGGGCCCCTGGGGGCCCCGGGCCAGCTCGTGCAGCTCCCTGGCGTGGTGCCGCTTCCCCCCGTGGTGCAGCTCCTCCCGATGGCGCCGCTCTCCCGTCTCGTGCAGCTCCCCCACCAGGTGCAGCTCCCTCCCGTGGTGCAGCTCCCCCACGGGGCGCAGCTCCCCACCAGGCCTGCTCCCTGTCCCCCTGCCTATGGCTGGGGACAGCAGGTGCTGACGGGGACGCTGCTGCCCCACCAGCCCATGGGCCTGGGGCCGTGGGCCGTGCTCCAGGGGGAGCCCCTCTACCCCACAGGCTCCTGCCTGCTGCATGTCCCCGCCCACCCCGGCCCCCCGCCACCGCGCCGCCCCGCGCCTCAGCACTGCCTGCAGGGCCCCCCTGTGCTCCACACCCTGCCCCGCACTGCCCACAAGCCGCCAGGGGCCTTCAAGAAGGATGCGGTGGCCAGCCAGGACAGCCACCCTGCTGCCAGCCCCCACCAGCCTGCCCTGGCTCCGCCGACCGGCACAACCACCACCAAGCCCAAAGGTGAGCAGCTGCGGGTGGCAGAGCCCGCGGGCGCGCGGCCCGCGCCCAGGAAACCTTGCATCGCCACGGGCTTGGCTTGGCTTGGTTTGCTTTTTCAGCAGCGGTGACCACCCTGGCGGCCCTGCAGAAGCCCGCGCACCTGTCCGAGCAGGGGCCACACACCTTCGCCGAGGCCTTTCCTCAGCAGCCAGGTGACACCAACATCAACGAGACGCTCGCCTGCCTCCAAACCACGCACGGCACCGAGGCCGTCCCTGACATCTCCGACAGCCCCAGCTTCACCGCCTTGCTCCACCAGCTCCCCGACCTCTCCCAGTACGTGCCGAAGGGCAGCTGCCCCAAGGAGCGAGCGGTGGTGGCGGGGATGGGGGACAGCGAGGACACCGTCCCCGATGGCCCCGACGGCCCCGACTTGACCACCTCCCTCATCAACCTCCCTCACCTCTCCGAGTACAGGGCAGGGGGCGGCGGCACCAAGGAGCCAGCGGCAGCGCCCATGCTGGGGGACAGCGAGGCCACCGCCCCCGATGTCCCCGACGACCCCCATGGCCCCGGCGGCCCCGACAGCACCGCCTTCCTCAACCGGCTCCCCAGCTTCCCGCAGGACAGGGCGCAGGGCGACTGCCCCCAGCACCAAGCGGCGGCAGCCATGCTAGGGGACGCCGACCCCTCCTGGGCGGGGCTGCCGACATCCCCCTCGCTGGACCCCAAGAGGAAGCCCCACCAAGAGGTGCAGGAGGCGCTGCGGAGGCAGCCCCGCGTGCTTTTGACCTGCTTGCCGCTGCCGCCGGGCGTCACCTCCTGCCGGGTGGTGCCCAGATCGGGCAAGGCGGGCGGCAAGCAGGCCAAGCGCCCGCGCCGGCCGGCACCCCCAAGACGCAAGACACCTCCCCGCGGGACAACATGCCGCCCAAGAAGAAGAAGGTGGTGGTGTGCCGGGTAGCAAAACACTCCAAAACCCCGCGGGAGGGGAAGCCGGACAGGGACGGCGAGGCGGCGGGTGGCAGCGGGCAGCAGGTGGGCAGCGGCGCGCACCAAGCGGGCGGCACCAAGCGCAGGGCATCTGAGGACACCAATGGGCCCGCCTCGGTGCTCCAGCCACCCAGAAGCCCTGGGGACGCCGGGGGGCAAAGCGCCCCGCCCCCGCCGCCCACCCGCCCACCCCGCCCGCTGCTGCTCGAGAAGGCGCGCAGCACGCATCCCCGCGCCATGCGACCCCACGACAGGCTGCTGCGCAAAAAGCTCCAGGCCAAAACACTGCGGGGGCCGAGGACGCCCCGCTCCGACCTGAGGGCCCACCTGCTGGCCTCCATCCAAAGCTTCCACCCGCTGGGGCAAAGGGTGAAGGCGGTGGGGCCCGTGCGCCAACCGCCCCAGCCGGAGCCCCAGGCCGGCCCCAGCGTGCCCCCCAAGGTCCCCAGGCCCCTGCCCCCTGCCCCCACAGCCGCCGAGGGGCCCGCTGCCTCCGAGGCCCCAGCTGACGGCCAGAAGGAGACGGCACCGGCGGCGCCATCGAGCAGCAAGGCGCGCACCGGGGCTGCCGCCAAACCCAAGCGGCCCAGCTGGCTGCGCCTGTCGCCCACGGGGGGCCAAACCCCGCGGGAGGGGCTGCCGCAGCAGCTGCACATGCCGCCGCGCCTGCCGCGCCCTCCCGCCGACTCCGCGCTGCCGCCTGACTCCCGCTGGCCCCGGGCTAGGCCCACCCCGCTGGAGGAGCAGGAGGAGTCCGTGCCCATCACGCCTGAGCAGCGGCCCGAGCGGGAGCGCCTCAAGAAGCTGGCCCAGGAGGAGCGGCAGCGGGCGGCCCTGCAGATGACACTGGGGCAGCTGCAGTTTTTTGTGCAGAGGGAGATCGACATGCAGATAGCCGACGCCTACGGCTACCCAGAAGCCACCGCTCCAGCACCGTCCCCCCTACCACCCACGCACAGAGCAGATGCGCAGGCAGGGACCTGCACCCACCCGCTCCATCCCCAGCCCTCTCCCACATCCCCCCGGTTCTTCTTTCCGTCATTAAAAGGCTTGCCTGTTCGCTTTGCAGCGCCTCTCTCTGCCTGCGGCCATTTGCTCAGCGGGGGTGGGGGGGGGGGGGTTTAACGCAGCCTCTGCCCACCCCGCGGGTGGCTGAGCTGGGCTGGGGATGGCCACCCAGACGATGGGTAGACGGGGCATCGCTCCGGGTGGCAGGCGCCCGTCGGAGAAACCACACTGATTCGCACCAACGCCGGGAGGACGCAGGCCTCCAGCACTGCCCCACTACCGGCATCACCGCCCCGGTACCGCCATCACCAGCACCGCCCCAGCACCAGCATCACTGCCGGCCAGCTGGATCCGGCCCTGGCAAGGAGCCGCGGCCGCCCCAGGGGGCCAGGCAGAGACAGCCTGAGCGCGCAAAACGCAGCTCGCCCCGTGGCCGGCCAGCGGCCGTCGCCTGCCAAGGCTCGCGTGCCGAGATCCCGCAGCTGCCGCTGCAACGCCTGCACGGCTCGCTCGGCCCCCCTCTATGGCCTCGTCCGGCGCTGCCCGCACCTCATCCACCAAAAACCCCTGCCCACACGCCAGCCCTCAGCCGCTCTCACCAGCAACTCGCAAACGGCCCGTGCCGACCGAGGCCAGAGGCTAGGACGCAAAGGGTCCAAATACAGGGGCCAAGATTCTTTCACGCACGTGCCGGGTCCCAGCCCAACTGGGGCAGCCCCAGTGTGCCTTTACACAGGGTTCTTGGACCCTTCAGTCGGTCAGGTACCAGACCACTTGACTGATCACTCCCACCCACGCTACCCACTCCTCATCACAGGCCAACTTTGCAAAGCAGCTCTAGTTTTGCAGCATTCTTGCTGCTTGTCTACCGAGCCGCATCTCCCCGTACTCCGTCTCGCTACAGTTCCTCATCTCTGAGGCCGGACGACGCCGGCAGGGTTTCAAAGACGTGGCAGAGGGGCTAGGATGCTGCCGTTATCTTGCTGGGCCCGGGGGATCCTTTCTCTGTCACGGACAGCTCTAAGCTTCCCGGAAGCAACGTCCTTCTTTCCAGGGCCGGGCTCTGCTGTCCTTTCTTTTCCTTCAGCGTGAGCAATACCACAGCCTCCAGGAAAACTCCACTACCTCATCACATTGCAGGGGATCACGTGAACTCCGCGTCTCTCTCTCTCTCTCTCTCTCCCCCGCCCCCTCTCTCCACAAACCAACCTAATACACTTTTATCCTCTAAAGGCTGGTTGATGAAATGGTTAAGGACGGGACTCTTGGTAACGTGCCCTGAGGGTCCCAGCAGCCAGGGCCCCAAAAAGCCAGGGACAGGCTGACGGAGAGCCAGCAACCGCTGGGCTAGGACACCATCCTGGGGCTGGGAAAGCACCCTTGGGATGGGAAGCCATCATGCGGATGGCAAACCACCGTTGGGATGAAAAACCCTTGTGGGGGTGGGAACCCATCCTTCGGGACAGGAAAGCCTGGGCAGGATGGGCAATCCTTGAGATGGGCAGCTGTTGCAGTAGGAAAAATCAACCCAGCGCAAGGCTGGCTGCAGCAGGTGCTGGCGGAATGAGCGCCGTGGAGACGAGGGCTGCTTGCCCCCAACAAACCCCACCCGGACCAAGCGCCATGGCAGGTACAGCAGCAGGCTCCCGCTCCTCCCGCTGCTCCTGCCCTCCAGGTAGCCCCCCAGCCGCCTCTGCCCGCCAAGCTCTCACCCCATTGCTCCTCTGGGCTTCCCCCAACAGACAGGTTCCCTCTCCGGCTGCCGACGGCATCGGAGGTGCCCAGCGTGAGCTCCAGCGCCCCGGCCATGCCGCCACCGGGCACTGCCAGCGTGCTGCCCTCCTCTGGCCCAGGGCTGCCGCTGTCCCGCGCGCCTGCTCGGCTGCACGCTGTCACCTCCCAGCCGGCCCAGGCCACTGTCTGGCAGGGGGTGCCGGGGCCCCTGGGGGCCCCGGGCCAGCTGGTGCAGCTCCCTGGCGTGGTGCCGCTTCCCCCCGTGGTGCAGCTCCTCCCGATGGCGCCGCTCCCCCGTCTCGTGCAGCTCCCCCACCACGTGCAGCTCCCTCCCGTGGTGCAGCTCCCCCACGGGGCGCAGCTCCCCACCAGGCCTGCTCCCTGTCCCCCTGCCTATGGCTGGGGACAGCAGGTGCTGACGGGGACGCTGCTGCCCCACCAGCCCATGGGCCTGGGGCCGTGGGCCGTGCTCCAGGGGGAGCCCCTCTACCCCACAGGCTCCTGCCTGCTGCATGTCCCCGCCCGCCCCGGCCCCCCGCCACCGCGCCGCCCCGCGCCTCAGCACTGCCTGCAGGGCCCCCTGTGCTCCACACCCTGCCCCGCACTGCCCACAAGCCGCCAGGGGCCTTCAAGAAGGATGCGGTGGCCAGCCAGGACAGCCACCCTGCTGCCAGCCCCCACCAGCCTGCCCTGGCTCCGCCGACCGGCACAACCACCACCAAGCCCAAAGGTGAGCAGCTGCGGGTGGCAGAGCCCGCGGGCGCGCGGCCCGCGCCCAGGAAACCTTGCATCGCCACGGGCTTGGCTTGGCTTGGTTTGCTTTTTCAGCAGCGGTGACCACCCTGGCGGCCCTGCAGAAGCCCGCGCACCTGTCCGAGCAGGGGCCACACACCTTCGCCGAGGCCTTTCCTCAGCAGCCAGGTGACACCAACATCAACGAGACGCTCGCCTGCCTCCAAACCGCGCACGGCACCGAGGCCGTCCCTGACATCTCCGACAGCCCCAGCTTCACCGCCTTGCTCCACCAGCTCCCCGACCTCTCCCAGTACGTGCCGAAGGGCGGCTGCCCCAAGGAGCGAGCGGTGGTGGCGGGGATGGGGGACAGCGAGGACACCGTCCCCGATGGCCCCGACGGCCCCGACTTGACCACCTCCCTCATCAACCTCCCTCACCTCTCCGAGTACAGGGCAGGGGGCGGCGGCACCAAGGAGACAGCGGCAGCGCCCATGCTGGGGGACAGCGAGGCCACCGCCCCCGATGTCCCCGACGACCCCCATGGCCCCGGCGGCCCCGACAGCACCGCCTTCCTCAACCGGCTCCCCAGCTTCCCGCAGGACAGGGCGCAGGGCGACTGCCCCCAGCACCAAGCGGCGGCAGCCATGCTAGGGGACGCCGACCCCTCCTGGGCGGGGCTGCCGACATCCCCCTCGCTGGACCCCAAGAGGAAGCCCCACCAAGAGGTGCAGGAGGCGCTGCGGAGGCAGCCCCGCGTGCTTTTGACCTGCTTGCCGCTGCCGCCGGGCGTCACCTCCTGCCGGGTGGTGCCCAGATCGGGCAAGGCGGGCGGCAAGCAGGCCAAGCGCCCCGCGCCGGCCGGCACCCCCAAGACGCAAGACACCTCCCCGCGGGACAACATGCCGCCCAAGAAGAAGAAGGTGGTGGTGTGCCGGGTAGCAAAACACTCCAAAACCCCGCGGGAGGGGAAGCCGGACAGGGACGGCGAGGCGGCGGGTGGCAGCGGGCAGCAGGTGGGCAGCGGCGCGCACCAAGCGGGCGGCACCAAGCGCAGGGCATCTGAGGACACCAATGGGCCCGCCTCGGTGCTCCAGCCACCCAGAAGCCCTGGGGACGCCGGGGGGCAAAGCGCCCCGCCCCCGCCGCCCACCCGCCCACCCCGCCCGCTGCTGCTCGAGAAGGCGCGCAGCACGCATCCCCGCGCCATGCGACCCCACGACAGGCTGCTGCGCAAAAAGCTCCAGGCCAAAACACTGCGGGGGCCGAGGACGCCCCGCTCCGACCTGAGGGCCCACCTGCTGGCCTCCATCCAAAGCTTCCACCCGCTGGGGCAAAGGGTGAAGGCGGTGGGGCCCGTGCGCCAACCGCCCCAGCCGGAGCCCCAGGCCGGCCCCAGCGTGCCCCCCAAGGTCCCCAGGCCCCTGCCCCCTGCCCCGACAGCCGGCGAGGGGCCCGCTGCCTCCGAGGCCCCAGCTGACGGCCAGAAGGAGACGGCACCGGCGGCGCCATCGAGCAGCAAGGCGCGCACCGGGGCTGCCGCCAAACCCAAGCGGCCCAGCTGGCTGCGCCTGTCGCCCACGGGGGGCCAAACCCCGCGGGAGGGGCTGCCGCAGCAGCTGCACATGCCGCCGCGCCTGCCGCGCCCTCCCGCCGACTCCGCGCTGCCGCCTGACTCCCGCTGGCCCCGGGCTAGGCCCACCCCGCTGGAGGAGCAGGAGGAGTCCGTGCCCATCACGCCTGAGCAGCGGCCCGAGCGGGAGCGCCTCAAGAAGCTGGCCCAGGAGGAGCGGCAGCGGGCGGCCCTGCAGATGACACTGGGGCAGCTGCAGTTTTTTGTGCAGAGGGAGATCGACATGCAGATAGCCGACGCCTACGGCTACCCAGAAGCCACCGCTCCAGCACCGTCCCCCCTACCACCCACGCACAGAGCAGATGCGCAGGCAGGGACCTGCACCCACCCGCTCCATCCCCAGCCCTCTCCCACATCCCCCCGGTTCTTCTTTCCGTCATTAAAAGGCTTGCCTGTTCGCTTTGCAGCGCCTCTCTCTGCCTGCGGCCATTTGCTCAGCGGGGGTGGGGGGAGGGGGGGTTTAACGCAGCCTCTGCCCACCCCGCGGGTGGCTGAGCTGGGCTGGGGATGGCCACCCAGACGATGGGTAGACGGGGCATCGCTCCGGGTGGCAGGCGCCCGTCGGAGAAACCACACTGATTCGCACCAACGCCGGGAGGACGCAGGCCTCCAGCACTGCCCCACTACCGGCATCACCGCCCCGGTACCGCCATCACCAGCACCGCCCCAGCACCAGCATCACTGCCGGCCAGCTGGATCCGGCCCTGGCAAGGAGCCGCGGCCGCCCCAGGGGGCCAGGCAGAGACAGCCTGAGCGCGCAAAACGCAGCTCGCCCCGTGGCCGGCCAGCGGCCGTCGCCTGCCAAGGCTCGCGTGCCGAGATCCCGCAGCTGCCGCTGCAACGCCTGCACGGCTCGCTCGGCCCCCCTCTATGGCCTCGTCCGGCGCTGCCCGCACCTCATCCACCAAAAACCCCTGCCCACACGCCAGCCCTCAGCCGCTCTCACCAGCAACTCGCAAACGGCCCGTGCCGACCGAGGCCAGAGGCTAGGACGCAAAGGGTCCAAATACAGGGGCCAAGATTCTTTCATGCACGTGCCGGGTCCCAGCCCAACTGGGGCAGCCCCAGTGTGCCTTTACACAGGGTTCTTGGACCCTTCAGTCGGTCAGGGACCAGACCACTTGACTGATCACTCCCACCCACGCTACCCACTCCTCATCACAGGCCAACTTTGCAAAGCAGCTCTACTTTTGCAGCATTCTTGCTGCTTGTCTACCGAGCCGCATGTTCCTGGAGTCAGTCTCGCTACAGTTCCTGATCTCTGATGCTGGATGACGCCGGCAGGGTTTCAAAGACTTTCGAACATGGCTACATTGCAGTCCTATGCCCCAGGAACTAAGATTTCTGACCAGCATCTTGAGTGCCTCAGGACTACAGTTCTCAGCTTTTCCCTGAAACAACATGGCCACCTTGCAGCTCTGTGCTCCAGGACTACACCTCCCAGCATGCTGCGGGGTGCTCCTTTCTTCGCTCTCACCCTGCTGGGACATTGCCTCACCGTCCTGGCTGGGCCCGATCCTCCTGCAGGCCCCGGGGTTTCCTCCCTCGGTCTGCCTGTGTCCCAGACCCCGGTGGGGCAGGGGGAGGAGGAGAGAGGGACAGAGTGGCAGACAGGGGTGGGATAGGGTGTTGGGGTGCCCGGAGAGGGAAAGAAGCAGGACAGAGGGACAGGAGAGAGACAGAGAGAGGAGGAGAATGGGGCAGGGAGCTGGGCAGCGGGTGGAGAAAGGAAACCCCTGGTGAGGAGTAGGCACAGGGACAGGGAGTAGGGCATGGAGGGGAAGGGGGCAGGGGGTGTCCCGGATCATGGTGACGAGCAGCGGGACAGAGAGAGCAGAGGAGGGCAGGAGGGAGGACAGAGGTATGGAGCAACACAGGCAGGCTGAGGGAGAGGAATAGAGGGAAAAGGAGGAGAGGAAAAAGGAAGGGGAGAGAGAAAGGGAGAGGCAGGGACAGAGAGCAGGGCACAGAGAAGCAGAAGATCTGCAAAACAGTCAGTACTGTAAACTGCCTCTTGTCTGAAAAGATGTGAAAACTGGAGTTATCGACCACAGAAGCAGCTGCACAAGCCAGGGGCCTGCTCTCGCCCTATCACCTGCTCAGCAATCAGTGACATCAGAAGAAGTGTCACAAGCAAGGGGACTTCTCATACCCAGAAAGCTACTGAGCAACACGGGACACCACAAGCACCTGCACAAGCCCAGGACGTGCTGTGACGCTAACAGCTACTCAGAGACCGGTGACCTCACAAGCACCCGCGCAGCAGAAGCATCCTCACTTCCAACATCCCAGCTTTTTCCCCTCCATCACCATCCCTGTCTCCCATCTCCCCGTGCTCTCCTCTCTCCCAGGCGCCTTTCTCACCCACTCCACCACCTCCCAGTGGCTGTCTCTGGCTCTCTCTGGCAGATCTTACCTCGGCGGCAGCAGTGTCCCAGACGGGTCACCTGCATCTCCTTCTCTTCCTCCTCTGCTGTCATCGCAACTGCACCAGGTGCCTGATGCACTTTTTGACCTCAAAGGGCATTTCGTCCTGCCTCCCTTCTGCTGTGAAATCCTGCTCCTGCAAGAGAAGTGACAGTCAGTCACGGTCACCTCTGTTGCATCTTACCTGCATCTTCCTGAGCTGGACAGCTGCTGGGACCTGTCACCATCAGCCCCGGCTCTGCTTGAAGTCTTCTCCTGGCACAGGCGTAGCTCTGGCTGAGCTTGGGGCGGGCCATGCTTCCTGAAGGAGGACAGCAACACTCACAGTTACTCCTGGGCAGTTTCCAGCTGGGAAAAGCTGATTAGAGGCAGGTTTGCCACAGGTCCGGGTGTGCTCCTTGTCCCCCAGCTCGGCCACAGGTCCCGCATTTGGCTCCCTCCAGCAGGAGCTTGGAAAGCCCCTTCCCAGCTGGGAGCGCCAGGCCCAGGGCACGGGGCAGAAACAGCCCCCTCCCCTGAGCACCCCAGCCCCCAGCTGGCCTCTGCCCCCACACTCCTAAAATTCCAAACAGGCTCGCCCCCTAACTTAATTATCTTCAGTTTTAAGAAAAGAAACTGTGTACTGCCAGATTCAGTAGTCCGACTAAGACTGTTAGAGGGCGATTTGGGCTTCAGCTCCAGAACAAAAGGATTTCCAGTACAGAATCTCAGCTGCCAACTCCGTGACCATCTTGGCACTGACACACAAACACGCTGTTGTACTAAAACTTACGGCAAATTAAAATTATCCTCCCCTCCCCAAATCTTTGTTCTTCTCATACCCTCAGACTGCCACAGGTAGTATTTAATGTAATAGAATATAATAATATAATCATGTCATTATTCTGCAATTACCACCAATCAGAAAGCCCTCCAAAGCATTACTCCCTGACGGGACTGACAGTACTGCTGATAAGGGAGAACCATCACTACCCATGCACCTGCCTGTTAGGCCTTTTGCCTCTGCGACCAAGCACTTCTACATGGACATCTCTGCCTGACAGGAGAAGACCAGGCCCCCCAAAAATATCTTACATTGCCTTGGCTCTAGAGTAAGCCAGGGATCTATGAGAGTGATACAAACAAGTTTAAGAGAAAGCAGGATAGCGGAAAAAGCAGAAAATGTAAGATATCTCACCCCCCTCTCATTTCAGAAGAAAGTTTCAAGGGCGGTTTTTTTCTGTTTGGTTTGGTTTTTTTAACCACTGCAGAGCACAAGTTGAAAACACATGCCTATGTTTTAAGGAGAACTGTAAACTACAAGAGTAAAACTATCCAGTCTATGTAATGACACTTCTTTCCAGGATACATCAGTCATTTTTCTTACATTTCACTGGAGAGGTTTATGCTAAAATCACTGAATTCTGATGTGGAAATAGCAAAATGTCATCTGTAAATCTTGGAAAAGAACACCACATTGGAGGAAAACTGTTCATAGAAACTGTAAATGACGTGTTTCTGCTGCCAAAGGTTATAATGCTTTTGAGTATCTTTGCCGCCTTCATCTTCTTTGCCTTCACTTTCTTCTGATGACATTATAACTACTGTACCTCAACATAACATTAAACTGTTCAAGCACTCTTGCAAATTACATGAAATCCAAAATGCCTTACTGTACTGGCTTTGGCTGGGAGAGTTAAATTTCTTCAAAGCAGTTTTTATGGGGCTGTGGTTTGGATTTCTGCTGAAAATACTGTCGAGAATGCACCAATGTGTTAGTTACTGCTGAGCTGTACGTACACAGCATCAAGGCCTTTTCTGCTCCTCACGCTGCCCCGCCAGCGAGCAGGGTGGAGGTGCACAGCGAGTTGGGAGGGGCACAGCTGGGACAGCTGACCCCCGCTGACCCAAGGGATATTCCATACCCTATGACGTCGTGCTCGGCAATAAAACTGAGGGGGAGAGTGGCGGGGGGACCCTGCTCAGGTACCGACTGACTGTCGGTCGGTTGGTGGTGAGCAATTGCTTTCATTTGCATCGCTTGTTTTTCTTGGGCTTTATTTTCCTCTCTCTGTTTGTTTTTTTTTTTCTCTTTTCCCTACAATATTTTTTAAAAATTTCTTTTCAATTATTAAACTGGTTTTATCTCAGCCCACAAGTTTCTTTCTCACTTTTACCTTTCTGATTCTCAACCCCATCCAACTGGGTTTTGTTATTACCATCACATCCATGACACACTAGATCCTGCCAAACCTACAACCTGCAAAACCAAAAGACCAACTTATGCAAGACACGTTCCAGAAATTACCATCAGCACAGAGAAGCATACGTATCTATCGTGTTCTGTCCTTGCCGGAACTGCTGGCTGACCTGTCTTCAGCCTCGGTGACTAACAGCAGGCAAGACGCTCTCATCTGCCTTAGCTCAGATGCAGCTCCTCGGAAAACAGCTATTTCAGAAAGTCATGCCTTGTTATTTTGGGAAAGTGTTTCAAGGAAATGTTTTTAACACTCCAGAATGGTAAGACTAAGCACGGTCATCTCACTCCAAGTTCAAGCTCTGCTACAGATTACCTTTTTTTCTTTTCCCCCTCTTTTCCCCAAAAGGGTGGCACTTCTTCCTGAACACAAGATGAGTTACATGGGGTATACAGATAGCCCACGGAAAACTGAGAAATGAGCCTGTGATCCCTTCCATCCCCATTCCTTGGCACTCCAGCACTCCTTTCACACTCCTTTCCTCGCCAGCAGTCAGGCCTTACGCAGGCTGTGACACACGTACAAGACGCCAACTTCGCCAGATATTGCCCAAATCATTTCCTACTTGAGATCTGATGGGCTCAGCTACTGCCACAACCTTTTCTGTCCTTACATGCAGTCTTGCCCCCTTCTGACCCATCCAGAAAGCTCCTCAAAGGATCACCTCACTCACTGCCTTCATTGCAACTAACAGTCTCCTTAACACCCCAAAGTTGTTTCCCTCCCTTCACACATCGAGTTAATATGGCCTTTCATGACTTAGCTCCCTCCCTCGTTATCTCCCACCAAGTACCACGACGACAGCTCCGAATTACAGGCCCTGAGAGCAGCTTCCACCAACTGCCACCTGCGACACACCAACAGGAACGGCACTGTCTTCTCCCATGCCCGTCTCCATGCTGGGGAGGAGCTGCTCACACACCCCTGGCAGCCGGCCTTGGTGCCTGAAAATCCTTGCTGTCAACCAGAACCCCCAGACCCCTCTCCATGGGGCTGCCCTCCAGCCTCTCCTTCCCCAGGCTGTAGGTACATCCAGGGTTGCCATGTCCCAGGTGCAAAATCCGGCACTTGCCCTTGTTAAACCTCATACGGTTGGTGATTGCCCAGCTCTCTGATTTGTCCAGATCCCTCTGCAGGGCCTCTCTGCCCTCAAGAGTCTCAACGGCTCCTCCCAGTTTTGTGTCATCGGCAAACTTTGATAACAAACCTTCAAGTCCTCCATCCAAGTCATTTATGAAGATATTGAAGAGCACTGGCCCCCAGATGGAGCCCTGTGGAACCCCGCTAGTGACTGGTCGCCAGCCCCATGTAACCCCATTTACTAGAACCCTTTGAGCCTGACCCATCAGCCAATTGCACACCCACCAGAACTAACCTACACTCCCTCCTTGATTGGCACCTCTTTCTTCATCAGGTCCTTGCATTTCTGCAGTTCCTGGGGAGTACCTATCAAGATTTTCCTGTTCAAAAGAAACAAGAAACATCAGTCACAACTATGCAGAAAACCTGCCCTTCACATACACGCTGCCCACCCAGGAGCATTATCAAGGCCCTGCATATATGCAAAAGATTACATTAATGCACCGGGGAGGAGAGAGCAGGAACAGCACTCCGGCGCCCATGATGAGCAACAAGAATTTCTGCTCTGAACTGGGGCTTAGTAAATGTGCAAGTACACTACTGATCCAGACACAAAACTAAGCCTGTCACTTCACCCCAGGTGCCACCCACACTGCCCGTTCTTCCATCGCCTCCTACCGATGAACTGTTTTCCAGGCTCTTCCATCTCATCGCAGCTTCCATACCTGCACTCTGGCTCCGGGCTGACTGGGGGAACTTCTCAGCGCTTTAACTTTGCTTCGGGCTTGCTACGAGCACGAGGCTTCATCCCTTTGGCTTGGCCCCCAGCAGAAGCTGGGCAAGTGGCAGGTTTGCAAGTGCCTTGATGGAACGGAGCTTGGACACCTACCAGGCATTAAAAACCAACCAAAGAAAAAGCCAGAGAAACTGTGTTAGAGAGCAGCAGAAAGAAACAACGGGGCTCAGCACTCTTTAACACACGGGGTTTGGAATTTGGGAGACTGGGGCTCCCAACAGACTCGCCTCTTGCAATGGAAACATCCTGTAGCTTTTGAGCCTGACAGAAATATGACAGACTGCCCCCATCCCTACGCTTGCAGTTGCAAGGAAATCAGCAAGATGACCACGTCCTCCTGATCCCTGGCTCTCATGGGAACTTTGGCCTGGCAACCAATACAGGAAATGGCAGTGGGATCACAAAACCATCAAGGCTTGCCCCGGAGCAGGTGGGATGAGATTTGCTGGTGTTCTGCAGGGAAGCACAGCACAAAGAAAACCTGCTGAGGTCTAAGCATTAACAACTTTATTGGGCTTTACTGGGCTTTTGCTGCCTTCTGCAGACCTCTTGGCTGTTAACATGCCAAACTTCCCAGCCCCCTGGGTAGTGAGGTGGCTCGTTTTGGCTTGGACTAGAGTAGCAGTTAACACCTGCACTCCTGAACCCTCGTAGACCTGAGCGTGTTCCTCACAGCTCCGTGCCGCTGTCCCCTGGGGGAACTGGGGCTCAGGGGGAGCAGTGCTGCACAGATATGTGCTGGAAGGCAGCGCAATGGGAATACAGATACGAGACTGGTGGGGGAAAGGTCGAGTATCGACCCTGGGAAGCGTGATGCCAGTTCAGTGTCTGCAGCAGGCTCCGGGCAGCCACAGAGCTGAGCAGCGACTCTCTTTGGAGACCATGAGGCAACGGGTACCCTCACTCCCACAACCCGCTCTAGAGGACATCCCACTTCTCGCAGCCTTGCCCTCCCTTTCCCCTCCAGCTTCCCAGACTGTGGCCGTCGTCCTCTGAGGGTACGACAAGAGAAAGTGCCCCTTGCTGAACCGCCACCATTGCCTCCACTGGAACCAGCCTGGCTCTGCACGCAAGGACATACGGCAGTGGCAGCAGGTCACTCCCGTTCTGCTCCCTGCATCCCCCCTGATGACCTGAAGGAAGTCTGCTCCCGGCATCTTCCTCGTGCCCACACCAGCCTCCCTCAACAAGTCGACTCTCAGCCGCTTCTGCTGGCGCAGGAGCTTGCAGTGTGACAAGATCCTGGGGTGCACAAAGAAGGGGGTGCTGCCCTTCCCCCAGGGCCGTCGGCTCTCTGCTCGTGAGCACTGGAAAAGGTGACAAAACACCCTGAGAGCACCCTTACCCAGTCGCCGTGCCAGGAGGTGTGACACCATCGGGGGTCAAGCAGCGCAGCTCTACGGATCTCTTCTGCTCTCTCCAGCCTTCCTTTTCTCCTGACGGTTTCCGTCAGCAGGGTTTGCTCCTGAGTTCTTGCAGACGCCAACAGAAACCCTGCCGTTATGGCTGAGGAACTAACTCACCCAGGAGCTATTTTTCAGAAAGGGCTACGGTTACTTGTCTGGCATAAGCAATGCCCAAACAGAGTTTCTGAGGCACCTCCTGAGCACAGGCGTGCAAACAAGGGATTGCTAAGACTCAGAGTAACTCACATCATTTAAGAACCCACAACAGGCAACTGAATGTGAAAAGGAGCACAAAGAAAGGGCTCTTTTCAGAATCGCTATCTCTTTCTTTTTCATGCCCGTACTTTCCTCACCACGGGGAGCAAACACAGACTCTGCAGCCCCTGCAGGCACATACGGTTCTGTGGGACAGAGGGGAGAAGAAAGTAGAGAGACCTGAAGAGGGAATTTTCAAACCTGGGAAGAACCAAGTCGAAACACCTGCAAAGTGTACCAGCAACTTACAGAAATTTAAACCCGATGCAGCCGACTCGTAGAAGTGAGGATTACAGAGAACTAGAGGGGAGCACTGCAATCAAAGGGGGAAGCAACACAGGCAGCTCTAACCGCACATTTTCCCCTGATTGCCTTACACACAACAGGCCTGGGATCCCCACTGCTCACCTCACCCTGGAATAGTCCCATTCCTCCTCTGAAAGCTGCTGTGTGCCTGGCTGAGGACAGGCACAGGCCACACAGAGAGCAACCAGAGCTAAACGCTGCACTTTCCTGGGTGAAGTTTCCTCAGAAAAAATACATTGACAAAACCAAATAACCTGCTACTGCAAGCACCAGGAAAAAAAAAAGTCCCTGACAGGTTACCAGACCTTCCCGGCTGTGGTAAAACCATCCGCCCTCGGTACCCCCGTTTCCCAGAAGCCCGCCGCACAGCTTGGGTGGGGGGACAGGCAGGTATCCCACCTTGGGGCCCAGAGAGGGGCACAAGCGTTACCTGTGGGATTCAGAAAAGGAGTTCATTACCAAGGCCTGCTTCAAAACGTTCATCATCAAGGCCTGCTTAGAAGAAGTTGGTCACCAACAACTGACAGCTACCAAGGACAGAGTAGAGCTAGGAAGGAAGTGAATCAGCATGCCCGCAGAAACCAAGGACAGAGGAGAGGCCTGTAAGGTAAGAAGGAATCTCTGAATCAAAGAGTGAGCTCAGCACAAAGATCATGGGCAGTCTGAACAGAAACCAAGAAACTCCCTGAACACTGGCGAGTGTCAGCTGTCTTCTTAACAAAAGGAAACCGCCAAATCAGCATGCTGAGGTGGAAAAAAACAACGAGGTCAACAAGCGGACAGCTGGAACTTGAGGAGAACGACCACCAAGGGCCCCCGAAAGAAGCCCCAGAATTAAACAGCACATGCTCCGGTGGGAGGGGAAATATGGTAATGATTTCTGGGAAATAATTGTAATATCAATGACTTTCCTCGGAAAATTAAGGAGTAGGTGCGTTTTAAGTTTGATAAACACTTTGCTGGCGTGACCCAGAAATATCTGGGTTTTATACGGAACACTAAAAACTCCCAACTCTCCTTCAAAAGAGGTAAAACCAGAAACGTTTCCAGTAACATTGCAATATATAAAGATATGCATGAAAGTTCAGAGAGGGAGAGCTATGGACATATTTAACGTCCATGACCTAGAAAAAAGAACATTCTCATTTATACTTCCAGGTTTCCCTTGAGTTTTGAAGGGCTTTGCAACATTGCCATATAACCTCTGTATTTCACCCCAAGAGAAACAATTCCTAATAGGAGTAGTCATCTCTCTGTTATGTAACTGCCAAGGGAACAAAAATTAAGAAGTAAGGAACACCAGAAGTCCCCCGCAGTCTTACCCCATTTGTTGGGCAGTTCTTTATACAGTGGCCAGGTTTTCCGCAACGAAAGCAAGTCTATGATGGTGGAGGTGGACCCAAGGGTTCCTTCATGTAACTAAAGGTTTTTTGGGAAAAAAAGAAAAAGGTATGCCTGTATCTCTCCTGTTAAAACAAACATCTCTACCATGTAGTTTCCATAGTCTGCAAAGAACAGATTTGGCATTATCAGCACTTACTTGATTGGGTCATATTCATGGCAAGACTGTATCATCATGGCTTTGATTTTATCTTCTTCCGAGGCATCGGCTTCACAATTTAATTTCTGCAGTGAGAGAGGGAAGAAGTTACCAGTGGGAAGACATTTCTCTTTCTTGGCAAAGAACTCCAAGCTTTACTTTCAGAAGAAAGAAGCAGCTCCTTTGCATCAGGCCCTGCCTTCTCTAACCTTTGTAACTTGAAAGACCAGTAAGTTCATTGGCTAGCACTGCGCCTTTCACAAAGTGCTTTCCCAGACAAAGTTACACATGGTTGAGCGCAAAATGCGAGCAGTTCCATAGCAAAACGTGGCATTACAACAGTTTCAGAAGGTCACATCTGCTACCATGCCACACATACACATTGGCATATTCCTATCAACAATTCGGCACATTTACACAATTTGCACAGTCTGCCTTCAAACAAGTTCGATTGTGCTGTCCACTGTATATGTACTACAACTGATGAAATTGCGCAACATTCACACAATGGATCTAGAACAACAATGACTAGAAATTCAAGAACAGCCATGTAATTCTCCCTGCTCCAGAAACGCTTCCATTTTCCCTGCTGCAAACCCCCCTGAAATTTCCATCACTTACAGCCAATTAAATTCTGATGTAAAAATTGTGTTAGTTCCTTTCCAACGCAAAATTAACAAAACGTTCAAAAAATGGTAAACAGCTGCTGAAATGCTGCTGCTTTGTGTCTTGAAGATGATTTACACTGCAACATTATGTTGAGGCTGAGAAGGTACTCCCCTTCTGTCTTCCCAAACTGGCAACTCCTCCTTACAGGACAGTATCAAAATACGCACACATTTTAAAGTTATAATAAAAACTTTGTAAATACTTTGCACCATTATTAAAAAGTACATTAAAGTTGTGTTCACATTACAACAGTTCTCCAGCTATAGATCACAGTATAAGATTTAATGCTACGAAGCAAAATTTTTTTTATTTGACCAGAAGATATCTATACCCTAATAAGCTGGCCCAGAGAAAGAGATGCAGAAGAGTCATCAAGCTGTTCACAAAAAATTAAACACAGATTCAAATTCTACAAGCCAAACATAGCAATACTTAACCTCCACTGTACTCTGAAAGGTGGCACGGTAACCTCCGAGTGTCACTGAGAGAGGCATTTCCAACCTAGTGTCACTTGTAGTTGTTCAAAACAAAGGCCAAGCCTATGACACCTTCAGAGTGCCGATGTGGTTAACGAGAAGAAACTAAAACAGCCAAACCCACCTGAGATCGACCTCTTGCTCCAGAACATTTCAGAGACGGCAAATGCTCACAACTGCTTAAACGTCGAGGGGTAAGGAAGCTGTCAATTTTCAGCTAAAAAGGTCTTAAAAAACCCCTGGAGTTTATTTGAGAAGGAAGCATCACTACAGGAAACTTCTTTTCAGGGTGGTTTGTCAATTAATCAGCTAATGTCTCATCATGTATACATGCACATGGTTATGCTTTTACGAACACAGCATAGTTGCCTGGCAAAATAAGTCTCTCCTTGGGTTACTTATTTATATTTTACCAGCAGCAGGACAGTGTTTTCAAACCTGAGGAAAAACGCTGCCCCTTTTCCAAAGGTACATTCAAAGCGGTGGTAGACTGAAGAAAAGCTTCGCCTTTGGGAAAGTAAAGCAGCAGGCGAGCCTGAGGTCGCCGAGCTCCAAACATGTACTGCAGGCAGAAGGTAAGAAAGATGACTGGCATTTTACCCACAAATGCACCAGGCTCTAACCTTGTGCCAAAGCGTGTACGCTGGGTTTCAGGTATTTTCATTTGCAGGCAAACTGTTCAACTCAACTGCTTCATCGGGTAAAGCGGAAAGATCAAATGCAGAGCTCTAGAATACCACTTTGCGTAGCAACGCTACTGACATTCACGGCAAGGCATTCAAAACATTCACGTACCCAGAGGGGCCCAAACAATAGCACTTCAATTTCACAGTTGTAGGAACAAATACCCAGGTATTTAAGGACACGAGAAGGAATCATTCAGCTGCACAGAACTGTCCTCCAAACATAAGGGATATGTTGGCTTTGGTATTTGTTTGAACCCCCAAGGCAAAAGTAAGAGACAGTCCCAACTTTAACAATCATGGTTTCTCAGTGGGTTTTGATAACATTTTCAAAAACCAGGAGGCCAAAATGAATTTAAAACCAAAAGCTAAGTGATACACGGTGAAAACGGCAAAAAATACGCTCCAAACCATTTTTAGCGCAAGAAACAAAAAGCACATGACACCCTGTACAAACATAGATATTGCTAGCTAGAGACAGACAGATGTAGAACAGGGCACCACGTTCAGTTGGGCAAACCTCGCACCTACGTGATCTCAAAATGATCGTACATTGTCTGTACAACTCAAAGTCATTCGGGAAATGTTCCAGCAGATTCAATAGGAAATACAATGCACTCCTAGGCACAAATACCAGTGTTCCCATTAGAACTGTGCGAACGATGGCATTGCTCGGTTTTTACTACGCTGAATCAAATCCATTCTATTCACAACATATGCTGTCTTTTACTGGAAAATACATAAAGGTAATGTTTGGAAAATGATGGCGAGGGGCCATAGGGGCACAAGGGACACGTTCATTTCTAGTTGTTGCCGTAGGCACCGCGCTCTGCATTTCAGCAGACAGTTCAGAGGAGAGGAAGGCAGCGTACTCGACTCCGAGCATGTTTGCTGCTACACGTGCTCTTCAGAGGCTGGAGTCCTCCCTTCTTCCTTAGTAACACATGCCTTATGTTTTGCTTTTCTCCCCAAACAAACGACTAACAGAGTTGGAGAAAGCATGCTGCCTTGTCCCCAAAAGGAAGCCTGTCCAATCACAGGTGAAAGGCCAGAGCCAGACTGGCTATGTACAAAGACATAGCTCTGCCAGAGTGGATGCTGTGTTGGATGAGAGCCAGGTTTACGAGAGGACACACGCACATCTCCCCGCACGCCATGGGGGAGTGTCGCTGCCCTACACTTCCAAGGGGCAGCTCCCCTCCCTTCCCCTCCCCTCCTGTCATGTTCCCCCGCCCCGCTTTCCCTTCCCTTCCCTCCCCTCCCTCCCTGAGCAGGCCCATGCCCCAATGCACCCTTTTTTCCCCCAGAAAGCCAGACAAGCTTTCATGTCTCACATAGCCTTACGTTATTGTAAGGCTATGCAGATGCACAAGGCCAACTGAAAAAAAAGCTGCGTCTCATTACTGTGCCTTAAACCTACGTGAAAAGATGACTTACGCTCGCTGACATGCAACGCCTTCATGCAGGATCTAGTATGAAGACGTCGTTACTCATCATCTTACTTGCTACACTTCAAGCAGTTTTCGCCACCCAGCTGCTCAGGTTCCACAAAGTCCTCCAGAGCTGCAGTGACAGATGAGCCTGCCTGGAGGAGTGAGAAAGGAGAGCACTGAGCTCGGCAAAACGCCCTCTCCCAAACACTTACGAGGAGTTGACGACAAACCCCAGCTAAAGGACACTGGGAGACCCACCGTGAACCTGCAAGCAGTGTCCAGAAGGAGGCAGAAAGAGGGGATTATGGTGAGCATGTCCCTCATCTCCCAGGGATTCCCAGGGCCATCAAGAGCTACCTCTCTGTGGCACCGCCCGGTTCAGCTACCGATGGTGTGCAGGGTCATCCAGAAGGAAAGCAATACAAGCCATCAGCCCAGGAGTCAGACGGGTAGGGAGGGAGGGCAAAAGGAAGAAGGATGACAGTACGTCAAGGGTGCAGAGCGGATAACACGTGCTTGTCCACCTTAAAGCCAGCGCCTACAGAGAGACCACCGCCATGGCCTCCATACAAGGACACAGTCCATTCCACTTCCCACCCACCACCAAGCTCTCCTGTGTTCGCACTATGCGTTTTTAAGGCATTTTAAGTTCTGTGTCTAACAGAAAACACCTGGCTAAGTCTGGCTGCCATCAGGGAACACCCCAGAATTCACTCTAGATTGTCAGCACACCAACATTCAGGGACGAGCACCAGCCCCGTCCGTCGCCTTTGGGCATTCACAAAATCCAAGCCTGATGCTGAAGCCGTTACTGCTTCCCTGGTGCCAGCGTTAGCAGCAGAGCCCTCTGCCTCTCCAGCCCACACTTTCCCACTTTCTATCCAGGAGTGAATGGCTTTCTGCCGCTACCTTAATGGCTCTCTTGCCCGTGCTCCTTTTCTGTCTTGCCTCCCACCGTATCACTCAGGGTGGGCTTCTTGTCATTCTACACTGAGCCCAGCTTCTCAGCAGGAGCACTACACTGCTGTCCCCACGCTTACCTAGTGTAGGATATGGAAAAGAAATTAGAATGAGCAAATAGTAACTCCAACCCCAGCCTACAGCTCTGAAGGTGTACCCCAGCCTACACTTCCATCCTGGATCTACCTTCTCTAGGATGTGCCCAGGAAGCCAAATCATCATTACCTCTAAGAGAGATTGGAACTGGGGGGAAGCAGGGAGAAAGAAAAGTTCCCGAGAGTCCCTCTCCCTGGCCCGCTGAATACAGCCAGAGCGCAGCCTGGAAACGGCCAACGTCCAGGGATTCCTCCCACACCAAAGGGGCCAGGACCAAAAGCTCTTGCTGCGCTTCAAGTATCCAGGCAACCCCATTCACAGCCCCACAAACGCTGGCGCTCTCTCTTTCTGGCGCCTCCGCACGAATGCATTAGCCCTAGAGCACCTTTCAGCAGCACAGGACAGAGAATGTGCATTGTCGAATAACAGCTGCTGGGGTTTTATGTCAGTCAAGACCAGAAAAATGAAACGGATAGAAACAAGAGAAAGACTCATTTAAAAATACCACATGAAGCAAGGCAGGGATCTCTCCTGAATCTGTTTGGGTGGCTAACCTCTTGGCTCCCAGACTTCGGTAGAGGCCTGTGAACTAGAAGGATTTGGGTTGTATTCACTGTCTTGTTTGGCTTTGTAATTATCTATCTGTGCGTTTCCAGTCTTCTACTACCTTCTATGCTCAACGCAGGACTTAAAGAAGGAAGAGTGTAGTGTGACCCTGATGGTCAAAAGAAAAGGAGGGATTGCTAGGAAAATCTCATTGCTAGGAAAAACTATCGTAGCAATTAGTCTTGAGAGTAGGAAATTGTATGACATTTCTTAAGATCCACCTAGTTGACGTTGGATACTGCTCAGTCATGGTTCAGTCAGCATGACTGAAGGACCCCAGCTCATTGCAAGGAGGAGAAGGACAGCCCCCACCCTGAAGAAGCAAGGATACCCCTGGACTACCCAGATCACGCCAGCATCCCAGCCCCTCCGACACCTCTGGGGAACCCTCCCCTTATCTGCCATCAGAGATACGGAACTGCAGCAAGACCGACCGCCGGGACGTCTGGATCAAGAAAGAAGCAGATGGATGACACCGCCACAGAATGAGAGTCGCTTTGCAAAGCAGCAGCCTGTGTGTGTGCCTTCAGCAGCGCTTGGTCAAATCGCGTTGCGCCTGAATGCTTGAACCATGGGTAAGAACCACGTGTAAGACCGCATTCGGGGTGCCCCCCTTTTAATGGGACAGCTCACGCTCAAAAATGCAAGAATGCCTCTTGTAATGCTCTACTTTGCATCCCGGCCTCTCTCCTCGGTTGGCACAGGACAGTTGCCAAATTTTCCTGACAGCTCCCCATCCCAGCCGCACGGAACTGGCGCCGGCACCGGCACCAGTTCCACCACGGTTGGGAGCAGCAGTTCCCCCCCTGCCGCGGCAGAGAGGGGGAGGACAAAAACGACCTAAAAGCGCCCCAACCCCCCAACCCCACCACCGGGGCGGGATGGGGCAGCACACACGTGTCGGCATTGCAGGGACACCAGTGCCAGCCCCATCCCTTCCCCTTGCACAGGAAATTCACCTCCCCCCACAAATCATGCTTGGGATGGGAAATCGTGGGGATGGGAGACCCTCGGGTTAGGAAACCATGACAGGGGCTGAGAAATCCTCATTGGCATGGGAAACCATCACGCGGTTTAAAAGCCATTGTGCGGGTGGGAACCCCTCAGTCAGGACAGGAAACCTCAGCAGGATGGGCAATCCTTGAGCTGGGAAGCTGCTGCGGTAGGAAAAATCAACCCAGCGCAAGGCTGGCTGCAGCAGGTGCTGGCGGAATGAGCGCCGTGGAGACGAGGGCTGCTTGCCCCCAACAAACCCCACCCGGACCAAGCGCCATGGCAGGTACAGCAGCAGGCTCCCGCTCCTCCCGCTGCTCCTGCCCTCCAGGTAGCCCCCCAGCCGCCTCTGCCCGCCAAGTTCTCACCCCATTGCTCCTCTGCGCTTCCCCCAACAGAGAGGTTCCCTCTCCGGCTGCCGATGGCATTGGAGGTGCCCAGCGTGAGCGTCACCGCCCCGGCCATGCCGCCACCGGTCACTGCCAGCGTGCTGCGCTCCTCTGGCCCAGGGCTGCCGCTGTCCCGCGCGCCTGCTCGGCTGCACGCTGTCACCTCCCAGCCGGCCCAGGCCACTGTCTGGCAGGGGGTGCAGGGGCCCCTGGGGGCCCCAGGCCAGGTGGCGCAGCTCCCCGGCGTGGTGCCGCTTCCCCCCGTGGCGCAGCTCCCCCCGATGGCGCAGCTCCCCCCTGTCGTGCAGCTTCCTTCTGGGGTGCAGCTCCCCCCTGTTGTGCAGCTTCCTTCTGGGGTGCAGCTCCCTCCTGGGGTGCAGCTCCCCCAAGGGGTGCAGCTCCCCCAAGGGGGGCAGCTTCACCCTGTGGTGCAGCTCCCCCCGATGCTGCAGCTCGCCCCTGTTGTGCAGCTTCCCCCTGTCGTGCAGCTCCCCTGCGGGGTGCAGCTCCCCACCGTGGCCACTCCTTGTCCCCCTGCCTACGGCTGGGGACAGCAGGTGGTGATGGGGACACTGGTGCCCCACCAGCCGATGGGCCTGGGGCCGTGGGCCGTGGGCCAGGGGGAGACCCTGAACCCCACAGGCCCCCCTGTGCTCCTCACCCTGCCCGGCGGCGCCCAGAAGCCATCGCAGGCCTCCAGCAAGGACGGGGCGGCCATTGAGGACAGTGTCCCTGCTGCCAGCCCCCGCCAGACCGCTCTGCCTCTGCCGACTGGCAGAACCACAACGAAGCCCAAAGGTGAGGTTTGGGGGGTGGCAGAGCCCATGGTCGGGTGGCCAAGCTTAGCAAAGCTGGCATCACCCTGGGGTTCGATTGCTTTTGTTTCCTTTTTCAGCAGCGGTGACCACCCCGGGGGCCCCGGGGAAGCCCGCGGATCTGCCCGAGCAGGGGCCAGACGCCTTCACCGAGGCCTTTCCTGAGCAGGCAGAGGACACCACCGCCAGCCATGTGCTCGCCTGGCTCCACACCACGGACAGCGAGGACACCGTCCCCGATGTCCCCGACAGCCCCAGCTTGGCCGCCTTCCTCCACCAGCTCCCCGACCTCTCCGAGTACGTGGCGGAGGGCGGCTGCCCCAAGGAGCGAGCGGTGCCGGCGGGGCTGGGGGACAGCGAGGGCACCGTCCACCATGTCCTCGACTTTACTGCCTTCCTCAATGAGCTCCCCAACCTCCCCAAGTACGTGGCGGACGATGGCTACCCCAAGGAGCAAGCAGTGGCAGCGGGGCTGGGGGACAGCGAGGACACCGCCCCTGGTGTCCCCGATGTCCCTGACTTGAGCACCTACCTCAACAAGTTCCCTCATTTCTTGGACTACAGGGCATACGGCGGCAGCCCCAAAGAGAGAGAGGCAGTGGCGGGGCTGGGGGACGGCGAGGTCACTGTCGACAATGTCCCCAACTCTACCAACTTCCTCAGCCACCTCCCTGACTTCTCCGAGTACGTGGCAGAGGGCGGCTGCCCCAGTGAACGAGTGGCGGCGGCGGAGCTGGGGGACAGCGAGGACACTGTCCCTGATGGCCTTGATTTCCCCAACAGCCTCGCCAGCACTGCTTCCCTCAGTGAGCTCCACAACTCCTCAGAGTACCTGGCGGACGGCGACTGCCCCCAGGACCAAGCCGTGGTGGCACGGCTAGGGGACAGCGAGGACACCATCTTGACCGCCAACGTCCCCAACTTGACCGCCGACGTCCTCAATGAGCTCCCCGACCTCTCCGAGTACGTGGCGGAGAGTGACTGCCCCAATGAACGAGCGGTGGCGGCGGGGCTGGGGGATGCTGAGGACACCGTCCCCAGTGTCCCCGTCCTCCCCAGCTTGACCACCTCCCTCAACAAGCTCCCCCACCTCTTGGAGCACAGGCCAGCGGGCGGCTGCAACAAGGAGCAAGTGGCAGCGGTGATGCTGGGGGATGGCGAAAACACCTTCCCTGATGTCCCCGACAGCCTTGCCAGCACCGCCTCCTTCAGCGAAGTCCCCGACTTCTGGGACAACGGGCTGGAGGGAGGCTGCCCCAAGGACCGCCTGGCAGCGGCAATGCTGGGGGACGCCGACCCCTTCTGGGGGGGGCCGGCGTCCCCCTTGCAGGACCCCGAGGGGAAGCAGGGCGCGGTGGAGGCAGACCTCCCAACCTGGCTGCCACTCAGCCCCTCGGAGACTTCTGAGGAGAGCTCTCTGGAGACTTCAGAGGACAGTCCTGTGGAGAGTCCCCGCAAGGATCCCCTGAAGGCTCTTGCGGAGACTCCCCTGCTGAGCCCCCTGCAGATCCCGCTCCTGAGTCCCCTGGCCAGCCCCCCGGCTGTCCCCCGGCCTCACCCACCCCGCACGGCCCAACTGGTGCAGGAGGCGCTGTGGAGGCAGCCCCAGGTGCTTTTGACCCGCTTGCCGCTGCCGCCGGGTGCCACCTCCTGCCGGGTGGTGCCCAGATCGGGAGAGATGGGCGGCAAGAAGGCCAAGCGCCCCACACCAGCCAGCGCCCCCAAGACGCAAGAGACCACCCTGCGCGACACCATCCCACCAAAGAAAAAGAAGAAGAGGGTGGTTGTGCCAGGTGCCCAAAAACTCAAAAACGCTGTCGGAGGGGAAGGTGGGCGGGCACGGCACGCTGGGGGTGGCAGCGGGCAGCAGGCAGGACGCAGCAAGCGGAGACCATCCAAAAGCAACAACGTGCCTGCCAAGCCATCTAGAAGCCAGAGGGATGCCGGGGGGCAAAGGCCCTTCGCACACCAGAGGGGACAGGTTTCATGTAGCCGGTCTACTGAAACCCCGCAGCACGGAGGCCTTACACTTCTGGCCTGGGGCTCTGGCCCTGAGCCCTGCCCCGGCCCGGGGACCCTTGCCTGCCCCAGTCCCCCGGCCCCACGCACTTTGAGCTACGGCTCCCCGCTGCCCGGGGGCTGCGATACGTTCAATGGAACGGGTGACACGGTGCTGACGGCCGCTGGCGCCACTGGTGTCACGGCCAGGCCGCGCCCCGCGGCACCCGGCAGCAGTGGGCCGCACGCCGCTGCAGCCCCCCGGGGCAGCCCCCAGGAGCCCCTGGGCCGGGAAGAAGCTGCGGAGCGGTGGGGGCAGGGGCAAGGCAGGGCAGACGCCCTCACCGCCCTGGTATGCGGGAGCCCTCTCTGCCCGCCATCACGCTGCCGGCCCTGGGCCCACCCAGCGCCACTTCCACTTCTGCTGCCTTCACACCTTGCCCTTGCCCGGCAGAGGCTGCAGCCGTGGCGCTACCTCGCCGTTCCTAAAGGAACAACCGCCCCCGAACCAGCATCCCCTCCCCGGCCTGGTACCAACACCCCTGCTACAGCCAGCTCCGCCCCGGCCTGCTGCTGACAGCCCCGCCGCCGGCATCCCCACCGCGGGCTGCAACCAGCATCCCCAGGAACAGCATCCCCACCGCGGGCTGCAACCAGCATCCCCAGGAACAGCATCCCCACCCTGGGGCTGAGGAGGCCCCGCTACGACCTGAGGGCACACGTGCTGACCTCTATCCCACGTTTCCACCTGCTGGGGCAAGGACTGAAGGTGGTCATCTGAAAGCTACTGAAATACCCAGTAGTTCAGCTCATTGCCATTGTTTAGGACAAGGCTTTTGGCTAGAACACAGGCAAGAAAATTGAAAACCAGAACTAACCTGCACTCCCTCCTTGACTGGCACCTCTTGCTTCATCACTTCTTTGCATTTCTATCGTTCCTGCGCAGTACATATCAAGATTTTCCTCATGAAAAGAAGCAAGAAAGACCAGTCACAACTATGCAGAAAACCTGCCATTCACATACACAGTGCCCACACAGGAGCATTATCAAGGCCCTGCCCAGACACAAAAGATTAAATTCATGCACTGGGGAGGAGAGAGCAGGAACAGCACTCTGGCACCCACGAGGAGTGACAAGAATTTCTGCTCTGAACTGGGGCTTAGTCAAAGGGCAAGCACAGTACTGATCCAGACACGAAACTGAGCGTATCGCTTAATCCCGGGCGCCACACGCACTGTACCTTCTTCCGTCGCCTCCTGCCGACGAATGGTTTCCCAGGCTCTTCCATCTCATCGCAGCTGCACGCTGGCTCCGGGCTGACTGGGGGAACTTGTCAACGCTTTAACTTTGCTTCAGGCTTGCTACGAGCACGAGGCTTCATCCCTTTGGCTTGGCCCCCAGCAGAATGTGGGCAAGTGGCAGGTTTGCAAGTGCCTTAATGGAACAGAGCTTGGACACCTATCGGAGATTAAAAACCAACCAAAGAAAAAAGCCAGAGAAACTGCGTTAGAGAGCAGCAGAAAGAAACAACGGGTCTGAGCACTCCTTAACACACGGGGCTGGGAATTTGGGAGACTGGAGCTCCCAACAGACTCGCCTCTTGCAATGGAAACATCCTGTAGCTTTTGAGCCTGACAGAAATATGACAGACTGCCCCCATCCCTACGCTGCAGTTGCCCCAAGCGTTTGCTTGTCCATGTCCAGCTCTCTTCCATGCTGACAAGGGATGTTTAATCTGCAAAAGAGGCAGTCCTACAAACCGTCAGCCAAATGCCTCTTCTCTCTCAGATGTGAAAACTGCAGTGAAAGACAACACAGGTACAGGACAAGGCTTCTGCTCTGGCTTACGTTTTCAAAAGCAAGGTCTTCCCAACCTCTCTTTTCCAGCTGCCGCCAACAGCTGCAGAAAGGGTCTGCTTTGGATCAGCTGGATGATCAGTGCTAACTACCAAATCCCAGTACAGGACGTTACACCGCAGGCTGCAGATTTCCAGCCCAACCCCAAGGACTGAATAACCTCCCTCCTGCCATTGGGCTGACGGCAGTATTGTACATCCCCTGGCTTCTCCAGCTTCTCCTTCTGCAGACCTCTCGGCTGTTAACACGCCAAACTTCCCAGCCCCCTGCGTTTTGAGAAGGCTTGTTTTGGCTTGGACTAGAGTAGCAGTTAACACCTGCACTGCTGAACCCTCGTAGACCTGAGCGTGCTCCTCACAGCTCCGTACCGCTCTGCCCTGGGGGAACTGGGGCTCAGGGGGAGCCGTGCTGCACAGATATGTGCTGGAAGGCAGCGCAATGGGAATACAGATACGAGACTGGTGGGGGAAAGGTCGAGTATCGACCCTGGGAAGCATGATGCCAGTTCAGTGACTGCAGCAGGATCCAGGCAGCCACAGAGCTGAGCAGCGACTCTCTTTGGAGACCACGAGGCAACGGGTACCCTCACTCCCACAACCCGCTCTAGATGACATCCCACCTCTTGCATCCTTACCCTCCCTTTCCCCTCCAGCTTTCCAGACTGTGGCAGTCGTCCTCTGAGGGTAAGGCAAGAGAAAGTGCCCCTTGCTGAACCACCACCATTGCCTCCACTGGAACCAGCCTGGCTCTGCACGCAAGGACATACGGCAGTGGCAGCAGGTCACTCCCGTTCTGCTCCCTGCATCCCCCCTGATGACCTGAAGGAAGGCTGCTCCCGGCATCTTCCTCGTGCCCACACCAGCCTCCCTCAACAAGTCGACTCTCAGCCGCTTCTGCTGGCGCAGGAGCTTAGGCAGCCTCACAAGATCCTGGGGTGCAAAAAGAAGGGGGTGCTGCCCTTCCCCCAGGGCCGTCGGCTCTCTGGTGGTGAGCGCTGGAAAAGGTGACAAAACACCCTGAGAGCACCCTTACCCAGTCGCAGTGCCAGGAGGTGTGACACTATCAGGGGTCAAGCAGCGCAGCTCTACGGATCTCTTCTGCTCTCTCCAGCCTTCCTTTTCTCCTGACGGTTTCCGTCAGCAGGGTTTGCTCCCGAGTTCTGGCAGATGCCAACAGAAACCCTGCCGTTATGGCTGAGGAACTAACTCACCCAGGAGCTATTTTTCCAGAAAGGGCTACGGTTACTTGTCCGACAGAAGCCACGCCCAAACAGAGTTTCTGAGGCACCTCCTGAGCACAGGCGTGCAAACAAGGGATTGCTAAGACTCAGAGTAACTCGCATCATTTAAGAACCCACAACAGGCAACTGAATGTGAAAAGGAGCACAAAGAAAAGGGTCTTTTCAGAATCGCTATCTCTTTCTTTTTCAAGCCCGTGTTTTCCTCACCACGGGGAGCAAACACAGACTCTGCAGCCCCTGCAGGCACAGACGGTTCTGTGGGACAGAGGGGAGAAGAAAGTAGAGAGACCTGCACACGGAATTTTCAAACCTGGGAAGAACCAAGTCGAAACACCTGCAAAGTGTACTTACAGAAATTTAAACCCGATGCAGCCGACTCGTAGAAGCGAGGATTACAGAGAACTAGAGGGGAGCACTGCAGTCAAAGGGGGAAGCAACACAGGCAGCTCTAACCGCACATTTTCCCCTGATTGCCTTACACACAACAGGCCTGGGATCCCCACTGCTCACCTCACCCTGGAATAGTCCCATTCCTCCTCTGAAAGCTGCTGTGTGCCTGGCTGAGGACAGGCACAGGCCACACAGAGAGCAACCAGAGCTAAACGCTGCGCTTTCCTGGGTGAAGTTTCCTCGGAAAAAATACATTGACAAAAACAAATAACCTGCTACTGCGAGCACCAGGAAGAACAAAGTCCCTGACAGGTTACCGGACCTTCCTGGCTGTGGTAAAACCATCCGCCCTTGGTACCCCCAATTCCCAAAAGCCCGCAGCACAGCTTGGGTGGGGGGACAGGCAGGTATCCCACCTTGGGGCCCAGAGAGGGGCACAAGCGTTACCTGTGGGATTCAGAAAAGAAGTTCATTACCAAGGCCTGCTTCAAAACGTTCATCATCAAGGCCTGCTTAGAAGAAGTTGGTCACCAACAACTGACAGCTCCCAAGGACAGAGTAGAGCTAGGAAGGAAGTGAATCAGCATGCCCGCAGAAACCAAGGACAGAGGAGAGGCCTGTAAGGTAAGAAGGAATCTCTGAATCAAAGAGTGAGCTCAGCACAAAGATCATGGGCAGTCTGAACAGAAACCAAGAAACTCCCTGAACACTGGCGACTGTCAGCTGTCTTCTTAACAAAAGGAAACAGCCAAATCAGCATGCTGAGGTGGAAAAAAACAACGAGGTCAACAAGCGGACAGCTGGAATTTGAGGAGAACGACCACCAAGGGCCCCCGAAAGAAGCCCCAGAATCAAACAGCGCATGCTCCGGTGGGAGGGGAAATATGGTAATGATTTCTGGGAAATAATTGGAATATCAATGACTTTCCTCGGAAAATTAAGGAGTAGGTGCGTTTTAAGTTTGACAAACACTTTGCTGGTGTGACCTACGGCATGCACGCTGGGCGGAGGTATCCCCCGTGCATCCAGCGCTGCAATAAAGAAGGCCTGCTTTCTGAATGCCAATTTGGCGTTAGAAAGTTTTTGGGCCGGTTGGCGGTTGCCCAAGCATCTGCCAAGGGAGCTGCCTCCAACCAGGAGCGCTCCCCACCGGCTGCTCTGCCAACAACGCCCCGGCGCGTGCTCCCACCAGGAGGCAGAAACAGCTCCGTGTCTGGAAATCCCCATTTCTCAAAGGCTGTCGGCAGAGGCGGGGCTGTCCATCAGCACCAGACCCACAGGAGGGGACAGCAAAGGCCCCTGGCCTGTCCCCACCACAGCATGCCTGCCCCAAAGCCCGGAGCCGCCTGCAGAGAGGAGGCCACTCTGCCTTCCCCTGCCCTGCGGACATCCAACACCCACCTCCAGCTGGCAGGGCTGGGGCTGGCGACCCTGGGGGCAGCAGCAGGAACCGCTCCCACCCTGCTGCTGGGGCTGGCCCTGGGGCTGAGCCCTCGGGCCCAGGGCTGGGGACTGGGCCGTGGCGGGGCCCGTGGGCGGTGAGGCCTCCAGGCCCCTGCCCCAGGCCCATCCCCACTGGCACATACCTGCTCCTGCAGCTCCCCTGGCCCTGTGGCCTGGCCCTGGCCCTGGCCCTGGCCTGGCCCCGCTCCCCCCGGGCCCCGGCTGCCCCCGGCCCGGCTCCCGCCCCTTTCTCCTCAGGCCCCTGGGCCTCGGCCCCTCCGGCCCCGCCCCACCCGGCTCTGACTGACAGCCCGCCTCCGGCTCCGCCGATTGGCTCCGCCGTGGCCAATGGCGCGGCTGGGGGGGCTGGGCCTGCGCAGGGCGGGAGGGGAGGGAAGGGCGAGGGGCAGGGCCGGGGGCAGGGCCGGGGGGGAGCTGCCCGGGCTTTGCTGGGCACCGGCACGGCTTTCCCAAAGGGTGGCTCTGGCTGTGCTCCAGCCACCGCCCTGGGCAGGAGGAGCTGCGTGCCGGGAGCCGCTGGCAGCGGCCAGGCTGAGCCCGGCACCCAGGGCCTCCCTCAGGCCTCGCTGCCCCCGGGCGCTGAGGAGGAGAGACGCCCTGTGCTGGCGCGGCCCAGGGCGTCCTCCTGCGGCCAGAAGGGGGGACAGAGCCCTGTCCCTCTCCCCACGGGGGCTGACCGCTGTCCTTGGCTTCTGTCCCCGGGGGTCCCCGGTGCTGGCAGGCCCCGCGGGGCCTCGGGGCCAAGCAAATGCCGGGGCGCCAGGGGCTGCTGGGGCCCAGGGCGGCTTTGGGCCTCTCCGAAGCCGAGGCACGGCCGCCCCTCTGCTTCTGCAGGTGCAGTTGTTTGCTACCCCCTGGGAGTCTGGGAGGCCTTCGGGGAAACGAGGAGGTCCCAGCACGCACGCAGGGAGGAGGACAGTGAAAAGGAGCCCTGTCAGGGTTTTTCTGCTGGTTCCCATCTGAACGCAGACACCTGCGGGCATCAAAGAGCGAGGGGGGCTGCGCTGGTCTTCGCGATAACTGCGCTCCTTTCTTTTTCAGTTGTGTGCCCACCCTTTTCTTTTTCGCCACCTTTTCTTTCTTTTCCTTCCCCCCCCTCCCCCCCCCCCCCCCCCCGTTGCATTCTCTCTTAAAGGTAATGAGGATTTGGCTTTCTGGACACATCATCGAGTAAGCAGATACAGGAAATATAGGCTGGTCTGTGCGTCCAGAGCTGTAGGCTATAGACTAGATAGATATGGGCTACGGGTAGAATTACTATTTGCTAATTGTAATTTCTTTTCCATATTCTACACCAGGTAAGCGTGGGGACAGCAGTGTAGTCCTCCTGCTGAGAAGCTGGGCTCAGTGTAGAAGGACAAGAAGCACTGGTGAGGGGGATGTGTCGGGGCAGAGGCCAAAGGGCTGGGAGCCCGGCCTCAGCAGCCCAGAGGAGGTGGGGCAGGGTGCCCCTGAGGGCACAGCTGCTCCCTCTCCACAGGGAAACTTCTCCCCCGGCTCCCAAACAAGGATGTGCAAGCCCAGAGCATGCCAGAGGTGGCCGCGTCTGAACAGCAGGATGAAACCTCCAGGTGTGGCAGTCCAGCAGGGCAGCTGGGGCTTTGCGGCAAGGATGCCCTGCGTCAGCGTGTGCTGTGCTGCTGTGGGCACGCTCAGGGTGCTTCCTGTGTGAAGGACACCATGGCCTCGGACTTGTGCTTCCAGCTTTAATCCAACAGAGCCATTTTCTTGGAGAGCGCTTCACTTCTGCCCAGCTTTGCAGGGCCAGCAGCAGAGCGCCCACAGGGCCCATCCCCGTTTTGGCTGCTTCCTGGGAGATCTCAGGAGGAGCACGGTCTGAATTGCCAGGGATGAGACTGAGAGTTCATCATCTTTCTCCAAAAGCTGTAGGGCTGCAAGAGGAGGAAAGAGAACAGAGCTGAAGCCCACCGATCTGCAGAGACCCCCAGGCATCCCCTCCGGACCATGCCAGCCCCACCCATCCCTTTCCCTGGCCAGGAGGAGCAGGTGGGACAAAGGCATCAGCTGGAAGCTGCTGCTCAGGAATGCCCCAAATGCCCCTGAGATGTTCCCCTGCCCTTGAAGCATTTCCCTGCAGCAGGGCAAGGCATGGCAGCACCCTGCCCAGGCTGGGGCCCCTGCCCCACCAGCCCCGCCACACACAGCACTGCCCCTGCTCACCGCTGCAGAGCTCAGCCAGCTCCTCCTCGCTTTGGTCCCTCCGGTGCCGCACGGCAAGCCCTAGGCACAGAGCTGCGTCAGACCTCCCGCTCCCCAGCGTGCTCCCAGCAGCACAGCTCCCGGCTCTGCCGGTTTGGCTGCACACCCTCCTCCCCCTCAGCAGGGTGACCCCAGGGAAGGACGGGACCCGAGGCGGGGTGGGACTGAGCAGGGTGGCCACCAAGCCCACCTGCGTGGGCAGGGCTGGGAGAGGGAGGCCCAGAGCCCCTGGCTGCCCAGGCCCTGCCCGGGGCAGCCGGGGCTCTGGCAGCCACAGGGCTGCCCCTTGCTGCCAGTGCAGCGGCTGGCACTGGGGCCAGGCTGCCAAAGGAAGGTCCCCAGGGGCTGTGGCTCACCAATGAACCTCACGGCCGCCTCTCGCAAGGGGACCTGAGCGTCCTTCAAGTACGGCAGGCTCTGACTCAGATAGTCTTCAAGTCTGCTCCTGTCCTGCACCAGCTGGAGAGAGCACAAGGGCATGGGGCTGGCACAGGCCCTCCCCACTCTCGGCCGGACCGGTCCCTCCTCCCAGCACCCCCGGTCCCCCTCCCACCTCAGGCCCTTCCCATCTCCCAGCCAGGAGCCCTGTGGGGCTGAGGTTCAGAGAGAGCCCCAGGCAGAGGCAGATCTGGAGGTCCTGAGAGCCCTCTGTCCCACTGCCAGGGCCCGGGTGGGCTAGGGTCTCGTTCGACATCTTGAGGGTGGGGAGGGGAGAGGGGCCTGGAGAAGAGCCCTTGGGGGGCTCTGTGCCTGGGGCAGGGAAGGAGGATGCAGCTCCAGGCTGCGGGCTCTGGGCTGGAGCAGGGCAGGCCAGGCACAGCTGCACAGGGGCACCCCTTGTCCAGCCCGGGCCCTAGGCCTGGGGGTTGTCCTCACCAAGCACTCCCCAATTCTCCAGGTCTGCTGTGTCTGGGCCAGGTGCTTGAGCTGCCTCCACTTCAGCAGCTTTGCAGCGACGAGGAGGGCTTCCTGAGAGGCCTGCAGAGGGGGACAGGGATTGGGGCTCAAAGCCCTGGCCTCCAACACCTGCCAGGGACAGGACTGTGGGGAGCAGGGATGGGAGGGGACCCCACATCTCCATCCTCTGCAGCAGTGGTGGGACTGGGGCAGGGAAGGAGGGCAGCTCTGCCCTGTCCTCAGTGACTCGGGCAGTTGGAGCCTGGGGTGAGACAGACGCCAAGAGGCCAACTGCCAGCAGCCCTTCCCCCTCCCTGATGCCCAGCCCACCCCTGTGCTGGCAGCACGCCCTTCCCCGCATCACTGGTCACGTTTGAAATCTCTACCTTGGCCACGCTCTCGCTCTCGTCACTCATGCGGAAGAAGAGTCGGAGCAGGCTTCTCCGCACGTTCTCCTTCACCTGCCGCTTGTCGTTCCCCACCACCATCTGTAGCACCTCTTTGAAGAGGCAGATGGAGAGCTCTCGCAGCTGGCTGGACTCCTGGCAGGGAGGAGAACAGGAGGACGTCAGCAACAGCCTCTCCCTGAGCAAGGGCGTCAGCGTGGCTTACATCACAGCAGCCTTACATCATCAAAGAGCGGCAGGAGCTTCTCCACCAGCTGCAGAGCGGTCAGGCTGGCCTCCTCCCTCGTCATATGACCCATCACATTTCTGAAGACAAGCAGGGCCTTCATCTTGTTGTCAGTGTTGGCATTCTGCTGCGTCTCCATGATGTCCGGCAGCAGGACCAGCATTTTTCTTGCCTGTAGGAAGCACAGAATTTTCTTCTTGTGAAGCGGTGAAAGGCCACCCTGGCAAAAATGCTCTGGCCACTAAGCACCAGCCTCCTCTCCGCCTTCCTGGCAGGTGGCACAGGAATCCCAAACCAAAGGGGCAGAAGGCTTGGTAACCCTCCGGGCCTGGAAAGCTCCCCAGGCAGCCACCACCAGGCCCCTCCATGGCAGCACTCTGCAGACCCCCATGGCTCGTGCACCGCAGGGTGCGGGGAAGGGCAGCCATCTCCAAGCTGGCAATGAGCAGGCTGTGACCCCTTCATGACAGGCCCACTGCCCCAGCCCCAGAGTCAGCCCCTAGCATCAGCTGTACCCTGGGCTCTGGCTCATCCCCCTCTCTCAGCAGAACGCTTCTTCTGGGGACAGGGCTCCCTCGACTGAGGCACCTTGGCGCTGGCTGCCTCGGTGTGGAGCAGAAATTCCTGCCTGGCACCACAGGGATGAGCCAGGAGTGAGAGCTGCTGGTGAGGGAGCTTTTCTCCTTGCGCTGCAGCGGCAAGGTCCAAGCCTGAAGGAGCCTGGGGCCCGTAAAGGGGACAGCAGGGGCATTTGGAGCTGTCACCCCACCTCCTGACTCCCAGGGCAGGCCAAGCCACCGCGTTACCCACTTCTCCAGCCCCAGGCTGCCAACATGGCTTCACTTGACCAGGCCCTGCTCACCGTCTCGGGTCTCTGCGACAGCGTGATGAGGCCTCTGAGCACCAGCGAGAGCAGCACCAGGCTTGGACGCCTCAGGTACCTCTGGACTTTGTAGAGGCTAGCAAACTCCTCCGATTCAATGTCGCTGGAGGCCAGCAGCTGAAACAAAGGCGGCAGTGAGAGACTGGCAGAGCCCACTGGGCTCCCTGCTCCGTGTGGCTCCTGCTTCCCACTGGCACCTCAGGGCAAGGGCACCGGGGCCAGACAGCCCGACCCAGGGGCAGCTCTGCCCGTGGAGGGCCGCTTGGCTTCCCCGCGCCCTGCGCCTCGCCGCACACCACATGGCTGCCTGTGCCGGCTCCTCCTGTCCTCTGAGCATCGGCAGCCTCTTGCTCTCACGCCTCTGAGGAGCGATGCAACAGCAAGAGCGGGCACAAAGGAGGCACGACACGCGAGTGGTGACGAGTGTCTCCTGCCCCCAACCTTGCAGCCTGCTCAGCCTGTGCAAAGGCCACATCTCTGCCCCTGACCCAGCCCTTGCCCTGCCCCAGGCTTCCAGTCTGCAGAGCAGGGCAGGGGGGTGCAGGCAGGGGAGAAGCAGAGAGCTGCCTGGGCAGGCAGGGGCTGCCTGGGCTTCGTATTTGTGCACCGGGGCCCAAGCAGCGTGGGGTGGCCCTGCATGGCTGGCGCAGGGGAACCTGCTGCTGGGCGGGTCCCTGCTGGCCCTAAGGGGCTGTGTCCCTATGTCCTGGAGAAGGCGACTGTTTGGGGCAGATGGGAGGGGAGAGGGCCGTGCCTGTTTGCCTGAAGAGGCAGGCACAGCCCCGAGGGTGAGCAAGGACTGCTCTGGTCACTCACAGCCAAGTGATGGATGCAGGCGTCCTCTGTGCTGGAGCTGAACACCCTGCGCAGCCGCTGGTCCTGGAGCTGGCTGAGCAGCTCCCTCAAGACCTTCTTCAGGGTGTGGGGCTGGGAAAGCATCACGTCCCACATGGCCAGAGCAGCACTGCAGGCCCAGAGCGCTCTGTCAGCAGGGCTGCCTCGGCCACCACACTGTGCCCGCGCCAGCCCCACAGGACCCAGGCTGTCCTGGCCCTTCCCGACCCCTCGCTTGGAGTGCCCAGGTCCCTGCCTGGGCAAGGAGGAGGGGGCTGAGATAGTCTTCCCCGTGGGGCCCGGAGGAACCTCGTGGCAGGGCTCTGGGCTGCCTTGGCCAGCTTTGGCTACTGCGGGCCTGGCACATCCACCAGGGCTGGAAAGTGGCGTGGGCTGGAGGGCCCTGCTCCTTGGGGGTGTCCTGCGCTTTCCCGTGGCTCCGGCAGCCAGAAAGTCTCCAGGCCCCTCTCCCCACACGGCACAAGCCCCCGGGGGCTGCTGGGGTCAGTACCTGTCACACGATGGAGAGAGCTTCAGCAGGCTCGCGACCACTCCCCTGGGGCACTGCTCCGTCATCAGGAGAAGCAGCAAGTCCAGTCTGTGCCGGGCGGATGCCGTGCGGATGCATGCCGTGTTTTCATAGATGCACCTCACGATGCTTGGCACCTGGAGGGCACACAGGTGAGGATGGTGCTGCCACTGGAATGCAGCCATTTCCTCAGCTGCCTCTCAAACTGCTGCTCTTCCCATCCTGCTCTGCTGGCTTCAGATGGCTTCAAGGTGCCTGAGGCACCTGCATCAGGGAGGGAGGGAGGGAGGGAGGGAGGGAGGGAGGAACAGTGCCTGAAAGGGCTTCAGGGCAGGGCAGCCACAGGCCGCTTACCTCTGTCAGCCAGGAGGCAGGCTCTCTCCCAGCCACATCCAGGATGCTGCTCGCCTCCTCCTTGTCATAGACGCTGGAGTCTCTCATGGCCTCAATGGCCACGAGGACGACGTCTCTCTTCTCAGAAGGCTGCAGGTATTTTCCAAACGCCTATGGGAGGAAGGAAGGCGGGGAAGACATGGCACACCGAGCGCCCTGATGGTGCTGCTTAGCTGAGCAGTGAGAGCAGCTCTGGCAAGACATGGCCCAGCAGTGCTGGCAGCGGTGCCCGCAGGAAAGCTGGAAGCAGGGGCTGCAGTACTGCGTGGTGGAGGAGGAGAAGAGAGGGCCCTCAGGGTGAGGGAGGAGGGTTGGGGTCGTGAGCCCAGCGTGCCGGCCCTACAGAGAACCAGGGGTTGCTGGTGGCCAGGCAGGCTGGAGCTGATGCTGGGACACTTGGGAGTGCAGCCCCTTCTAGTCCCTGCTCGGGGACAGCAGCAACCCTCTCACCAGGGACAGTGAGGCCATGCCGGCCCCACTGATTCTGGATCTCTGGGCACAAGAGGCCCAGCAAGGGAGGAGCTCATTACCATTGTTATGTTGCTGGTGCTGGGCGAAGAAAGCCAGGTGGTGTTCTCAGCTTTCCATTCCCTTTGACGCCGCGGATGCTCTGGATTATCCTCTGGCAGCATCGTGCCTAAACAGGAGGGGATCACAGACAAGTGATCAATTAGGTCAAAGCATCTTTGCCAACAAGCTTAGCAAATGGTGAAAAGAGCTTTGAACTAGGAATGGCTGAGGAGGGGGTTCCGACCCACAGTCAGGGGAGGAGGTGGTGGGCAGGGGTATAAAGCAAAGGGTGACGACAGGTGAAGGGAACAAGAGGGACCTCAGGGACGATGGAGAAGGATGAGAGACACCTGCCTCAAGCGTATGTGTGCAAATGCTCATGGCCTGGGAAGCTCAAAGGAACTAGAACTCTGCACGCAGTCACACAACTCACACGTTGTTGGAATAACTGAGATGCGAGGGACAGAGAAGCTGGCAGGCTTTCCTGGACAGCCTCCAGCAGGCACAAGAACGGTCCGTTGCAACACTCAGGGAAACAAGCACGCATCTGAGGAGATGCCTGTGTGTGGAGGGACACAGCCCACCACAGCTTCACTTACGTTTTTGCCACAGGATGAACCTGAAGAGGCGATGAAGAGCATCCAAAGCCCCCCAGCTGATCTCCCAGTTCGTGCAAGTGCGGCAAAGGATGAGACGCCCCAGCAGCTGTCCCAGGATGGGGATACGGATCTCTGTCTGGCAGGCACGGCTGTCATCGTCTCCTACAAAGGTGCTCCGGACCTGGGCGAGGGAGGCAGGACAGGTAGAAGGGCTGAGGGGCAGCAGCTGCAACCCAAGAGTCTGCACGGGGAAGGATCCCCGGGGAGTCAGAGCTTTGGAGGGCCCTCCCAAAGCAGCCAGCTGGGGAGAGAAGAGCATGGGAAAAAGAAAGAAAGCAAGACGCTGGCTCCAGGGCAGAGCCTTGCTGAATGCCTCAGTCGCTGCCCAGGCTTGCCTCACAGGCATCTCTGAGCTGCAGGCTGCTCTGGTGTGCAGGCAAGGGGAGGCTGCCTGGCTCCTTACCTCCACTGAGGAAGAGCTGGCCAGCAAATCGCTCAGCCTCCCAATCCTCCCCACAGCCCTCTCACACGCAGCTGCGTTCTGGCAGTTGACGAAGGTCAGCAGCATCTGGGAGGAGAGAAAGTGCTCACGTGCCATGGGAGCTGGTGCCCGCGCCAGCAGAAGCAGCACTGCTGAAGCCCTGGCTGGACTCACGCAGCCCTTGTGGCCAGGAAGGTGGGCAGATGCCACCCCCAGGGCAGTGCCTGCTCCCTTCCGTGCCCTCCCCCACAACACAGCCCTGTGTCCCCTCTCCAGTGAAGGCTGGGCTCTTGGGCAGGAGCCTGCCTGCAGGGTCTGCAGTGGGGCAATGGGGATACGGCCCCCTGGGAAGCCAGGAGTACAGAGCTTCAGGGCTGGGCTGCCTGTGCAGGACAGGCAGGTCTCAGTGGCTCTCTGCCCCAGTCAGATCTGGGGAGGAAAGCACGAGGGACGGTGAGGCAGGGGAAGAGCAGCACCAGCTGCCACCGCTGAGGTGCCTAAGGAGAGGGGTCAAATGTCTGCCACCGCTTTGGTGCAAGGAAAGCTCTGGGGACGGAGCTGGCCCAGAAGTGCCATGGGCAAGGCTTTGCCGTGACACAGGAGGAGGCTGCAGAGGGGAAGCGACATTGAGTGCAGCCAGGGGACACGGGGCTGCCAGAAGAGCATGGCGGGCCAGCCCTGGCTCCCCCAGGCAGCTGGGCACCCTCCCTGCAATGTGCTCTGTGCGTGGCACTGGGGTGGGGACCATCCACTCGAGAGTGGACACTCCCGTCCCTCCAGCGTCAGGAACAGCCCCTGCGCACCCCACTCTTTGCCAATGCCACACCTGTAAGATTGTCTGCAGCTGCGTGAAGCCAGAGGCAGGAGAGCTGAGCACCAGCATCCACAGCATGGTATCCATGGTATCCAGGGTCTGCAAGAAGGACAAAGGGTTGTGGCAGTCTTTCTGCAGTCCCTCTCACCCTGGAGATGGATCTGAACTCCCCACGCCAAGGACTGCGGGTGAAGGGAGGAGGGTGGGAAAGCAAAGCCGAGCCCCTGCCCTGCCTTGGATCTCCGGGTGTCTCTCAGCACATGGCGGCCAGGGAGCAGCCCAGAGGGACTAGGGACTCCTGCCGCTCAGCCACCACTTACGTTAAAGTAGAGAGCAGTGTCCAGGTCCTGCATGTCCGTTTTTGGAGGAAGCAAGAAGACACTCCTGAAGCAGGCCTCTAAAAGGCTTTTCTTTTTGCCCTCCAGCACCATCTCCACTTTGCTGCAAAGAGAGAGAGGGGCCTGTTGGACACTGGTGCTGGGCGCCTCGATGCCTTGGGCAGGTGGCCACGCGCCTCTGGAGCAGGGGTCCCCAAGAGGGATGGAGGGTGTGCAGGGAGCCCTGCCAGGAGGCACCTCCTCCCTCCCCAACATGGCCTGGGCCAAAGGACAGTCCTGGCAGGCAAGCCTCCCGCCTCCTGCCTCCCGCCTCCCGCTTTGGGGAAGAGCCGAGGCATGGCAGGCAGCTGCACGATCCCTCTGGCCTCCCCTACGCCCTCCCAACAAGCCGCGAGCAGGGCAGAGCAGAGTCCCTCTGACGGCACTACTGGACTCTGCCTGGATGGGGGACGGGGAGAGGTGCCAGCCAAACCAGGGGCTGGGCAGCTACCTCAAGGCGGCGATGGCAAGCATGGCTTGCTGCCGCACCGCTGTGTGCAGGTGGTCCCCGGGCTCCTCTTCCAGCAGCACCTGCAAAGCGCAACCGGCATGGCACCTGGCAGCCACCAGCAGCCAGTGCCAGCAGACCCAGCACCAGGCGGTGGGGCTGGTGGAGACCCTCTGCCCCCGCCCCAGCACCAACCCCAGCGTGCCCCCTGCCACTCCCGGTGATGGGGTCTCTGCTGGCAGGGCTTCTCAGCGGCACCCGAGTCCCCTCAGGGCAGCTCCGCGTCCACTCACACTTGTCCCTGCCCTACCCCTGTCCGTGCACTGCCCGCACACTGCCCGCACACTGTGCCGGTGCCCGGGGACCTTGCCCCCGTCCCCAGACCTGCCAGGTGTCCCCTCACCTTGATATTCTCTGCCAACTCAAAGCTGTGGCAGAACGCATTCAGGCCCTGTGACAAGCCCTTGCACCTGGCAGCTTCGCACAGGGTGCAGATGGTCTCTAGGAACTGTATCTTCTGGGCCTCCTCCTGGCAGCCAGGGGACAGAGAGACAAACGGGGAGCGTGAGAGGGTAGACACATGGCCAGCAGCACTGGAGCCCTGGGGCTGCAGTGCTGTGCAGGAGACCTGGGGGGAGCAGCTCTGCCCAGCCACCAGCCCCCCAGCAGCCCCGGCAGCAGGCAGCAGAGCCGGTGCCACCGTCAGGAGACGCAGGCACAGCTACCATGGAAATAGCCACGCTTACCTTTTCTGAGCTCTTCAGAAAAGCCTGGATGAGCTCTACGGCTTCTTTTTCCTCTCGGTACAGAGATTGCCAGCTGGATGCACCAGCGGGGGCACCTAGTAAAGGAGGAGAGCAGGGAGGGCTGTAGAGAGGGGCTGAAGGCAAATGCAAGGAGATGGAGGAGCTCTGCCCTCCATCCGGCCCCGTGCCCACTCCCCTGGCGCAGTCTCCCCATGGGTGTCTGGCCTGGAGGGTGCCCGGCAGATGGGCTGCGATGTTGGAGCGCAGTGCGGCACAGAAAGGCACAAGTGCACCGGGCTTAGGAACTCGCTTGCAGACAGGCTGGAAAGGTGCCCGTCCCCCACCACTGCTGCCTCCCTCCAGGCCAGCTGCCTCTTGCTGCCCCATAGCCTGGAGCAGGAGCCCCGTCCCACCCTGGGGGAGGCTGTGCTGGGGCCAGCTCCCAGCCCCGAGCAGCATTCCACCAGTGCCGTGCTCCCCGCCCGTGGGACCCCCACTGCCGCTGTGCCCGGGAAACAGGACCCTGGCGTCGATCAGGGTGCAGGCCCCAGCCCTGCCCAGCCCGGCGGGGCCCCTCACTTACTTCTCTGCAGCGGCTGGGGCACGCACACCTCGTAGGGCTGCGGTGGAGAGCTGCTCTCCTGGGGAGCCCTCTTCTCCTCCCAGGCCACCCTGGGGCGGCTGGGGGGTCTCTCCGCCATCCTGCGCGACGCAGGAAAGGGCTAGGGGTGGGGAAGGGGGAAGCTTTGGCAAAATGCCTTGGCACCGCGGGGCTGCCGGGGAAAGACGTGGGCTGTGCTCAGGGGCTGCTCGCCAGCTCCAGGCTCCCGCCCTGTCCCGTCGCCGTCCTGCCGGACACTGCAGGCTGGGGGCTGTGACCGCGTTGACCATATGCAGTGCCACAGGGTGTCACAGAGGCGGGTCACAAAGGGCACCACTGTGACCCGCCACCCAGGCCGGGAGGGGCAGGGTGTCCTCTGGGGGCGTCACGAGGCCCACTGACCCCTGGGCACTTGGGTCCTCTTGGCGTGCCCCAAGCCCCACATTTGCCCTCATGTTCCCTGCAGACCTCCCTGTTGCTCTCCAACTGGCCCAGAGCCCCGTGTTCACGCGTCCCAGCGTGCCCCCAGGACCTTCCCTTCCCTTCTGTGCACTCCAGAGCGCTGCTTCTCTCCCTTGGCGATGTTAGATTTAGTCAAGCTGAACACAAGTCCTAGTTTTTGTCACTTCCTCTCTTCCTCCTATCAAACAGGAAGAGCTTATGCAGAAAAGAGGGAAAAGAAAAGGAAGCATCTTTCACGGAGTTTGCCCTTTTAGGAGTTGGGAACCTTTCACAAATGGAGATTGCTCTCTTGCTGCTTTTCTCTTGGCCTGGTTTTGGACCGCAAGCGAGAAGCCCTCCTCATTGTGCTGGTGCTGGCTGAGCGCCATCTCCAGTGCTCCATGGGCATCTTCTGGGCCACTTCTGCCTGATAGCCTGCTCCCCCTCCCAGCTTTCAGAACGGTGGGAAGCCCATTGCTGCGCGGGCTGCACAGAAGTTTTATAATTGGAGTCTTTTGGCCTGTGGGCAATGGTAGCTCCAGGCAGGGCTGTCTTATGCTGGGTTTTTAGCAATGTGGAAACTTCTCCCCTGCAGCACAGCAGGAAATACCACTGTCTGCTTTCAGCTCGGAGCTGCATAAGAAAGTGCAAGGCTAGGATCCTAACCGAGTGTTTCTATCCCAACTGACTTTTGATGTTGCTAATGACATTTACCAGTTCTTTTGGAATCTCATGCTAATCTTTAATCATTCCCGTGAGGATACGACACTGGCCACAGTGCGGAGTTCACCACAGATGGGACGAGATGCTCTCTTCACATTTCTACAATTTCTGGCATCTTACAATTCACAGCCTTTCCTCCGTTCTGAGAATCTCTTTCAGCAAAAAGCCGTTTACACTTGCCTCTCTCCTCTGATCCTTGTTTGGTGTTACAACTGTCGACGGAACGTTAACATGCTGTATTGCTGACCAGATGCTATCAGAAGAGGAAACCGGAACAAAATATGCTCTCTTTCCTAAAGTGTCTTAACATTTTCCATCAGTCCCCTCCCCTACAGGCCGACAGACAGAGAGCTTGAAGGGCGGTTCAGCAATTCTTCTTCTTTAAACATACGGATCTCGTTGGGATCCAAAGGAAAGGTGGCTGATTTGAACAGCATCCAAGCCGCTCCTTATTTGTGCCTTTAGCGATTTCTAGAGACTTCTAAGGTGGGCAGCAGAGAGGACAAACGCTATTTGATGATGTCTGCAGTCACAGATCACAGAATCACAGAATGGTTGAGGTTGGAAGGGCTCAGCCACCCACGCAGTAAAAAAGTGCGTTCTGATGTTCAGAGGGAACCTCCTGTGTTTCGGGCTGTGCCCATCGCCTCTGGTCCTGCACTGGAAAGAGCCTGTCTCCATCCTCTTTGCACCCTCCTTTTGGGTATCAAGACACATTGATGCCGTCCCCCCTGAGCCTCCTCTTCTCCAGGCTGAGCAGTCCCAGCTCTCAGCCTGTCCTCATAGGACAGATGAGTCCCTTCAGCATCTTCCTGGCCCTTTGATGGACTCTCAAGCCTGCCTAACCAAGGGTTTTGTTGGTCTCTGCCTCTTCAATAATTCAGACCTTACTATCTGTCAGGAAAAGCGGGGTCCCACTGACTTTTGATTTCTGTTACCTTGCAGACATGAAAAATGCCAAAAGGACCAATAAATCAGTTCATTAGAAGAAATAAGTCACGTGAATGTCTCCCTGGTTTACATCCCTTTGTCTTCAAAACCATGTCAAAGCACACTGAAGTTGTCAAGGGAAGGTCTGCATTCGTCCTCTTTGTACTGATGGGCCAAGACCGCCCCTGCTAAGACCGCAGATGGAAACTGGCTGTGCCTGTACTCCCGTACGGGCTCTCCTTTACTGTCTGCTGACGAGCAGGTGTCAGCTTGCTGTCGACTTATGAAATGGTCCTCTGTTCAGAGCACAGGCCTAAGCACAGGACACACCAAGTTTGTTTTCCGTGTCTTCTTGTTCTGGTTCTTTTTCTTCTGAACGTCCTTGCCAAGATCTACACAGAAATCTGAGCATGACATCACTTTGCCATGCCCATGCAGAAGGATGCTTGCATTCGCAAACACACTCCTCTGTCTCCCTCCAAGTGTGGACAGCTTGAGTTGGACTTCCAGAAGATACCAGTTCTTCTCTGGATTCCATTTTGTTCTTTGCGCATGAAACACGTTAATATTTTTTCAGATATTCCTTAGGGAGACCTATTTCTACCTAACATTCCCAGGATAATGAGAGGGATGACTCATAGCTCACCCTATTGCTAGTTTGATAGCATGATCGTACTCCGGGGGAAGGCTCTAGAAAAGGGCCCCCGGGGCTCTGTGCAGGGCTTTCCGTTGTCCCTGCCTCGCAGGACAGCAAGAGCAGGAGAACCCCGCTGCCAGCGCCAGGCGGGTCCCCAGAAATGGCGGCTGTCCCTGAGCCTGCACAGCGTCCAGAAGGAGTGGCATACAGGAAGGGTAAGGCTATTGCCACTTCTACCACAGGAGCCACCAGAGCTGTGCATTGACTTCAGGTGCTGTAGACTGGCCTCTTCTGCTACGTCAACAAACACAGCTTTCACTACTCCACAGCTACGTGCAGTGCAAATCCGTTTTGTTGCAGGAAGATGCAAAGAGAGCAAGTCTTCATGGCTACAGTGCAGTATCAACCACCAAGAAAGCACAATTTAGCCTGAAGACAGTAAAGCTCAATTTTAAAATGCCACCTTAGTCCCTTCAACTTCACTGTTTCTTTGGCAACTTGTCCAGGATGCAAAAGACTTGCACTGCAATCCGACATACAGGACTATTTAACCAACACTTCTAGCCAGATGGCCTAGCAAAATTTTGCACATACCTCTAGCTCTAAGCAAGGATAGTGACCGCATGTCAGGAAAAATCATACCTAAAAGCTGCTCAACTCAGCCTCTAGGAACTGGACTCAATGCCATTACTCCAGGAAAGATACCAACAGCATTACTAACAGAGAGCTCTTCAGACTCCTGCCCGAGTGATTTTGGGGGATAGAAAACATCAGCTACCCTGACTGTTTTCTTCACAAATTTTTCTTTTATTGTTTTTTAAAGAACCATTTCACATTATTCCGCAGGTGTCCATTAGCATCATTCCTCCTCTCAAGGTCCTTCACCAATTTAATTGTCAAATACTCACAGCTGCTTAAACGTCAAAGGGATAAGGAAGCTGTCAAGTTTCAGCTTAAGAGGACTTAAAAAAACCCTGGAGTTTATTTGAGAAGGAAGCATCACTACAGGATACTTCTTTTCAGTGGAGTTTGTCAATGAATCAGCCAGTGTCTCATCAGGCATACATGCACATGGTTATGCTTTTACGAACACAGCATAGTTGCCTGGCAAAATAAGTCTTTCCTTGGGTTACTTATTTATATTTTACCAGCAGCAGGACAGTGTTTTCAAACCTGAGGAAAAACGCTGCCCCTTTTCCAAAGGTACATTCAAAGCGGTGGTAGACTGAAGAAAGGCTTCACCTTTGGGAAAGTAAAGCAGCAGGCGAGCCTGAGGTCGCCGAGCTCCAAACAAGTACTGCAGGCAGAAGGTAAGAAAGATGACAGGCATTTTACCCACAAATGCACCAGGCTCTAACCCTGTGCCAAAGCGTGTACGCTGGGTTTCAGGTATTTTCATTTGCAGACAAACTGTTCAACTCAACTGCTTCATCAGGTAAAGCGGAAAGATCAACTGCAGAGCTCTAGAAGACCACTTTGCGTAGCAACGCTATTGACATTCACGGCAAGGGATTCAAAACACTTATGTACCCAGAGGGGCCCAAACAATAGCACTTCAATTTCACAGTTGTAGGAACAAATACCCAGGTATTTAAGGACACGAGAAGGAATCATTCAGCTGCACAGAACTGTCCTCCAAACATAAGGGATATGTTGGTTTTGGTATTTGTTTGAACGCCCAAGGCAAAAGTAAGGAACAGTCCCAACTTTAACAATCATGGTTTCTCAGGGGGTTTTGATAACATTTTCAAAAACCAGGAGGCCAAAACGGATTTAAAACCAAAAGCTAAGTGATACAAGGTGAAAATGGCAAAAAATACGCTCCAAACCATTTTTATTGCAAGAAACAAAAAGCACACGACACCCTATACAAACATCCATATTGCTAGCTAGAGACAGACAGATGTAGAACAGGGCACCACGTTCAGTTGGGCAAACCTCGCACCTACGTGATCTCAAAATGATCATACATTATCTGTACAACTCAAAGTCATTCAGGAAATGTTCCAGCAGATTCAAGATGAAACACAATGCACTCCTAGGCACAAATACCAGTGTTCCCATTAGAACTGTGCGAACGATGGCATTGCTCAGTTTTTACTATCCATTCTATTCACAACATATGCTGTCTTTTACTGGGAAATACATAAAGGTAATGTTTGGAAAAGTAATACGAGGTTACATTGTTTAGAATGAAGTGCAGTGTCTAGCAAAAAGTCTGCGTTTTTACATACTGCGTTTGATGCTCAGCTCACTGGCTCAGTTGGACTTCTGGAAGAAGAAATACAGGGGATCAGAACTTAAAACAGAGCACTTGTACCCAACATAAAGCGGTGAAAACAGATTCTAAAACCTGAACATCCAAACATGATGTTCTGATAGTCTAGTGAATGTGGACATTTATTCGTACACAGAAACTGTTCTCTCTTGGTACATGCAGTGCAGCTAAAAAGAAGCCCAACAATCACATTTCTACTTTGTCACAAATCACTCTAGGACTTACAGAGACAGAACACAACAGTGCAAGAGGAAGCCCTCAGGTATTTTGTCTCTGCTACATCAGTATCAAAAAGATGAAGTCTGTCCTACAGTTTTGTGTTCTTCAATCATCAGCCATCAAAACACAAAGGTCACTTTAGCCAATCTCTACACCCCTAGTACTGCAAATAGGTACCCGATAGAGTACTTGAGTGTCGGAGAAAGAACAGTCATAGCCTAGACACGTCCAAGTGCAAGTCTACTTCAGTGAAAAAAATCAAGAAATAACAGAAATGTCAGCAGCAGAGTCTTTAGGACAGTGGTTCTTTGTGGGAGCCCAAGCCCTGTGTTCAGATATCTACCACACTTGGCCAGGAAAGGGCCAAAATACTACATTGTTCCATATGCTGTATTGACTAAAAATAGCAGTAGATATCTCACCTGACAGCAGTTCCGAGGAGTTTGTGCGATTTAGGAGCCCCGTGACAAACTAAAAAAAAAAAAGTCTTAATTGCCAGAACTTGCTTGAAGATAATCTTGAAAATGCTACAATATTCTAGGCAACATTTATTACGTTTGAAAACTTGCTGAGATTCCACACGCTCATTCATCTGTCCCTGCATGCTGCTCATCCTGACTCAGACATGCAAGCATTGACGTAGTTAGCAACCAATTCATACATCACCCAAAGTGTCCCATGAGCAGAGGCAATTCAAAGGCTGCTCTGGAATTTCTGTACAAATAGAAAGGCACGTGCTCCCTGCCACTGCTAGAACACCACCGGGCTGGCAATTACAGCCACGCACCTCCGGCAGATGAGGAAGTACAAGGAAATACTTTAGATTACCACACAAGGATTGCTTCATCCATTTCCCTTGAAGAACATGCTACAAGGCGAGTAACGCATTGCTGAAGGCCTCTCCACCCTGACAGCATACATTCATCATTCCCAAACAGGAACCACTCTACCAGTTCTTTCTGCAACGTTTCCCACTGAAGGGATAGAAAGCTAAGCTGCCCGGTTCATTTTCTACGGGAGAACAGCAGTGCCATTCTTTCCTTATCCCCACACACGGGTATTGCCTTGAGCTTTGATGCCAGCAGCATCTCTCCTCTCCTTTCAGGGCAGCATTACAATACCAGGAGAGGGTGCCATCCAGCCAGAAATGCAGGATGCATTGACAAGACAGCGCTAAGCATACGCATTGAAATTAACCCCCAAAACAAGGCCATGTTTATAAGCACAACGCTGAGACATCCAGAATTCCTAGAAGAAGGCTGGAAAACATGACCAGTCAAACAATGCCAATGTAGCTGAGAGAGAACTGGACTGCATGGATACCTAACTGACAGCATTAATCCTCCAGTCAGGACTGCATTTGAATAGCTGTCATTCTAATCAGGACACCCAATTCCCTGTCCTCCATAAATCTCAGCAATACAGAATACAGAGTTAAAACCTGGAGCACAGAGATCAGCTTAGGGTAAAAACAGACTTAGAAAGGGAACTAGCAACATTTGGTAACATGTGAAACCGCTTCCTGACTTTCAAGTTTGGAAAGGATTAACTCTTCCTTCATCGTACTGACACAAAAGGAAACACGCTTTAGGATAGTGTTGGTTTTATCTTGCCTGAAATGGACATTGTCTTTAGGAAACTAGCAGGAATCCCTGAGGAGTGGAACTTCTTGTTTGCATGGTTCGCCAGCTGGCAACCCTTGGTCTCTCCTCTAGAGCTAGCATGCAAAAGACCCCGATTTGGGGCGTAGGAATACCTGCCATATCCCGCCCCCACTTCCCCAAATGCAAGAAAGAGTCAAACGGATACATTAAAATCTACACCAGGACAACGACAATTAACAGCAGCTTTAACAAGAAAGATACAATCGGAATGCCTCTGTAAACTAACAGCCGTTAAAACAGTTAACACATGGAAACCCCTGAGAAAGAATACAATGCTTGTTGGAGCCTTACACAACCTATGTTTTGCTGGGAGCTTTAACTCCTCCAACAGGGATTCTTCTAACAACGACCGATGAGTGCTTAGGAATCAGGGCATTATCAGCGGTGTATTCTGAAAACAACATAAATACAGAAAAAACATTAGTCAATTCGTAAGAACGTATATTGATATCTAATTACACAGCACTTCAGAGAACCCCTTTGAGCTAAAAAAGCCAAATTTGATATCGAACATCGCGCTTCTATCGTACAGTTCAAGAAACCTGCAGGTGTGATATCAAACACAAGCAGCAAGAACGGTTTCATTTTCAACGGCTCCTTTTCCGTCTTGCCTCCCACCGTATCACTCAGGGTGGGCTTCTTGTCATTCTACACTGAGCCCAGCTTCTCAGCAGGAGCACTACACTGCTGTCCCCACGCTTACCTAGTGTAGGATATGGAAAAGAAATTAGAATGAGCAAACAGGAACTCCAACGCCAGCCTACAGCTCTGAAGGTAGAGACCAGCCCACACTTCCATCCTGGATCTACCTTCTCTAGGATGTGTCCAGGAAGCCAAATCATCATTACCTCTAAGAGAGATTGGAACTGGGGGGAAGCAGGGAGAAAGAAAAGTTCCCGAGAGTCCCTCTCCCTGGCCCGCTGATTACAGCCAGAGCCCAGCCTGGAAACGGCCAACGTCCAGGGATTCCTCCCACACCAAAGGGGCCAGGACCAAAAGCTCTTGCTGCGCTTCAAGTATCCAGGCAACCCCATTCACAGCCCCACAAACGCTGGCGCTCTCTCTTTCTGGCGCCTCCGCACGAATGCATTAGCCCTAGAGCACCTTTCAGCAGCACAGGACAGAGAATGTGCATTGTTGAATAACAGCTGCTGGGGTTTTATGTCAGTCAAGACCAGAAAAATGAAACGGATAGAAACAAGAGAAAGACTCATTTAAAAATACTACATGAAGTAAGGCAGGGATCTCTCCTGAATCTGTTTGGGTGGCTAACCTCTTGGCTCCCAGACTTAGGGAGAGGCCTGTGAACTAGAAGGATTTGGGTTGTTGTAGTCACTCTCTTGTTTGGCTTTGTAATTATCTATCTGTGCGTTTCCAGTCTTCTACTACCTTATATGCTCCACATACGACTTAAAGAAGGAAGGGTATAGTGTGACCCTGATGGTCAAAAGAAAAGGAGGGACTGCTAGGAACATCTCATTGCTAGGAAAAACTATCATAGCAATTAGTCTTGAGAGTAGGAAATTGTATGACATTTCTTAAGATCCATCCAGATTACGTTGGATACTGCTCAGTCATGGTTCAGTCAGCATGACTGAAGGACCCCAGCTCATTGCAAGGAGGAGAAGGACAGCCCCCACCCTGAAGAAGCAAGGATACCCCTGGACTACCCAGATCATGCCAGCATCCCAGCCCCTCCGACACCTCTGGGGAACCCTCCCCTTATCTGCCATCAGAGATACGGAACTGCAGAAGACCGACGGCAGGGACGTCTGGATCAAGAGCAGCAGTTGCCCCCCTGCCACGGCAGAGAGGGGGAGGACAAAAACGACCTAAAAGCGCCCCAACCCCCCCATCTCCACCACCGGTGTGGGATGGGGCAGCACACACGTGTCGGCATTGCAGGGACACCAGTGCCAGCCCCATCCCTTCCCCTTGCACAGGAAATTCACCTCCCCCCAAAAATCATGCTTGGGATGGGAAATCGTGGGGATGGGAGACCCTCGGGTTAGGAAACCATGACGGGGGCTGAGAAATCCTCATTGGCATGGCAAACCATCATGCGGTTTAAAAGCCATTGTGCGGGTGGGAACCCATCATTGAGGACAGGAAACCTCAGCAGGATGGGCAATCCTTGAGATGGAAAGCTGTTGTGGTAGGAAAAATCAACCCAGCGCAAGGCTGGCTGCAGCAGGTGTTGGCGGAATGATCGCCATGGGGACGAGGGCTGCTTGCCCCCAACAAACCCCACCCGGACCAAGCGCCATGGCAGGTACAGCAGCAGGCTCCCGCTCCTCCCGGTGCTCCACCCCATTGCTCCTCTGCACTTCCCCCAACAGAGAGGTTCCCTCTCCGGCTGCCGATGGCATTGGAGGTGCCCAGCGTGAGCATCACCACCCCGGCCATGCCGCCACCGGTCACTGCCGGCGTGCTGCCCTCCTCTGGCCCGGGGCTGCCGGTGTCCCGCAGGCCTGCTCAGGTGCCCACCGTCACCTCCCAGCCGGCCCAGGCCACTGTCTGGCAGGGGGTGCCGGGGCCCCTGGGGGCCCCAGGCCAGGTGGTGCAGCTCCCCGGCGTGGTGCTGCTTCCCCCCGTGGTGCAGCTCCCCCCCCATGGCGCGGCTCCCCCCTGTCGTGCAGCTCCCTTCTGGGGTGCAGCTCCCTCCTGGGGTGCAGCTCCCCCAAGGGGGGCAGCTCCCCCAAGGGGGGCAGCTTCACCCTGTGGTGCAGCTCCCCCCGATGCTGCAGCTCATTCCTGTTGTGCAGCTTCCCCGTGTCATGCAGCTCCCCTGCGGTGTGCAGCTCCCCACCGTGGCCGCTCCTTGTCCCCCTGCTTATGGCTGGGGACAGCAGGTGGTGATGGGGAAACTGGTGCCCCACCACCCGATGGGCCTGGGGCTGGGGGCCAGGGGCCAGGGGGAGACCCTGAACCCCACAGGCCCCCCTGTGCTCCTCACCCTGCCGGCAGCGCCCAGAAGCCATCGGAGGCCTCCAGCAAGGACGGGGCGGCCATCGAGGACAGTGTCCCTGCTGCCAGCCCCCGCCAGACCGCCCTGCCTCTGCCGACTGGCAGAACCACAACGAAGCCCAAAGGTGAGGTATGGGGGGTGGCAGAGCCCATGGTCGGGTGGCCAAGCTTAGCAAAGCTGGCATCGCCCCGGGGTTCGATTGCTTTTGTTTCCTTTTTCAGCAGCAGTGACCACCCTGGGGGCCCCGGGGAAGCCCGCGGATCTGCCCCAGCAGGGGCCAGATGCCTTCGTCGAGGCCTTTCCTGAGCAGGCAGAGGACACCACCGCCAGCCGTGTGCTCGCCTGGCTTGACATCACGGACAGCGAGGACACCGTCCCCAATGTCCCCGACTTGAGCACCTACCTCAACAAGTTCCCTGATTTCTTGGCGTACAGAGCATACGGCGGCAGCCCCAAAGAGAGAGAGGCAGTGGCGGGGCTGGGGGATGGTGATGTCATTGTCGACAATGTCCCCGACGCTACCAACTTCCTCAGCCACCTCCCTGACTTCTCCGAGTACGTGGCAGAGGGCAGCTGCCCCAGTGAATGAGTGGCAGTGGCGGGGCTGGGGGACAGTGAGGACACTGTCCCTGATGGCCTTGATTTCCCCAACAGCCTCGCCAGCACTGCTTCCCTCAGTGAGCTCCACAACTCCTCAGACCACGTGGCAGACGGCGACTGCCCCCAGGACCAAACCGTGGTGGCGCGGCTAGGGGACAGCGAGGACATCATCTTGACCACCAACGTCCCCAACTTGACCGCCGACGTCCTCAATGAGCTCCCTGACCTCTCCGAGTACGTGGCAGAGGGTGGCTGCCCCAATGAACGAGCGGTGGCAGCGGGGCTGGGGGATGGTGAGGACACCGTCCCCAATGTCCCCGTCATCCCAGCTTCACCACCTCCCTCAACAAGCTCCCCCACCTCTTGGAGTACAGGGCAGAGGGCGGCTGCAACAAGGAGCAAGTGGCAGCGGTGATGCTGGGGGAAGGCGAAAACACCTTCCCTGATGTCCCCGACAGCCTTGCCAGCACCGCCTCCTTCAGCGAAGTCCCCGACTTCTGGCACAGTGGGCTGGAGTGCGACTGCCCCAAGGACCACCTGGCAGCGGCAATGCTGGGGGACGCCGACCCCTTCTGGGGGGGGCCGGCCTCCCCCTTGCAGGACCCCGAGGGGAAGCAGGGCACGGTGGCGGCAGACCTCCCCACCTGGCTGCCACTCAGCCCCTCGGAGACTTCTGAGGAGAGCTCTCCGGAGACTTCAGAGGACAGTCCTGTGGAGAGTCCCCGCAAGGATCCCCTGAAGGCTCTTGCGGAGACTCCCCTGCTGAGCCCCCTGCAGATCCCACTGCTGAGTCCCCTGGCCAGCCCCCCGGCTGTCCCCCGGCGTCACCCGCCCCGCACGGCCCAACTGGTGCAGGAGGCGCTGCGGAGGCAGCCCCGGGTGCTTTTGACCCGCTTGCTGCTGCCGCCGGCTGCCGCCTCCTGCCAGATGGTACCCAGATCGGGAGAGATGGGCGGCAAGAAGGCCAAGCGGCCCGCACCAGCCAGCGCCCCCAAGACACAAGAGACCTCCCTGCGCAACAGCATCCCACCAAAGAAAAAGAAGAAGAGGGTGGTTGTGCCAGGTGCCCAAAAACTCAAAAACGCTGTCGAAGGGGAAGGTGGGTGGGCACGGCACGGTGTGTGTGGCAGCGGGCAGCAGGCAGGACACAGCAAGCGGAGAGCATCCAACAGCAACAACGTGCCTGCCAAGCCATCTAGAAGCCAGAGGGATGCCAGGGGTAAAGGCCCTTCGCGCACCAGAGGGGACAGTTTTCATGCAGCCCGTCTACTGAAACCCCGCAGCACGGAGGCCCTAAACTTCTGGCCTGGGGCTCTGGCCCCGAGCCCTGCCCCGGCCCGGGGACCCTTGCCTGCCCCAGTCCCCCGGCCCCATGCTCTTCAAGCTACGGCTCCCCGCTGCCCGGGGGCTGCGATACGTTCAATGGAACGGGTGACACAGTGCTGCCAGCTGCTGGCGCCACTGGTGTCATGGCCAGGCTGCGCCCCACAGCTCCCGGCAGCAGTGGGCCGCACGCCGCTGCAGCCCCCGGGGCAGCCCCCAGGAGCCCCTGGGCCGGGAGGAAGCTGCAGAGCGGTGGGGGCAGGGGCAAGACAGGGCAGACGCCCTCACCGCTCTGGTCTGTGGGAGCCCTCTCTGCCCACCATCACGCTGCTGGCCCCGGGCCCACCCAGCGCCACTTCCACTTCTGCTGCCTTCACACCAAGCCCCTGCCTGGCACAGGCTGCAGCCGCGGCGCCACCTCGCCGTTCCTAAAGGAACAACCGCCCCCAAACCAGCATCCCCACCCCGGCCTGGTACCCACACCCCTGCTACCGCCAGCTCTGCCCCGGCCTGCTGCTGACAGCCCCACCGCCGGCATCCCCACCGCGGGCTGCAACCAGCATCCCCAGGAACAGCATCCCCACCGCGGGCTGCAACCAGCGTCCCCAGGAACAGCATCCCCACCGCGGGCTGCAACCAGCGTCCCCAGGAACAGCATCCCCACCGCGGGCTGCAACCAGCGTCCCCAGGAACAGCATCCCCACCGCGGGCTGCAACCAGCATCCCCAGGATCAGCATCCCCATCGCAGGCTGCAACCGGCGTCCCCAGGAACAGCATCCCCACCGCGGTGTTGAGGAAGCCCCGCTACGACTTGAGGGAGCACGTGCTGACCTCCATCCCGCGTTTCCACCTGCTGGGGCAAGGACTGAAGGTGGTCATCTGAAAGCTACTGAAATACCCAGTAGTTCAGCTCATTGCAATTGTTTAGGACAAGGCTTTTGGCTAGAACACAGTCAAGAAAATTGAAAACCAGAACTCACCTGCACTCCCTCCTTGACTGGCACCTCTTTCTTCATCACTCCTTTGCATTTCTATAGTTCCTGCGCAGTACATATCAAGAGTTTCCTCATGAAAAGAAGCAAGAAAGATCAGTCACAACTATGCAGAAAACCTGCCATTCACATACACAGTGCCCACCCAGGAGCATTATCAAGGCCCTGCCTAGACACAAAAGATTAAATTAAGGCACCGGGGAGGAGAGAGCAGGAACAGCACTCTGGCACCCACGAGGAGTGACAACAATTTCTGCTCTGAACTGGGGCTTAGTCAAAGGGCAAGCACAGTACTGGTCCAGACACGAAACTGAGCGTATCGCTTAATCCCAGGTGCCACATGCACCATACCTTCTTCCATCGCCTCCTGCTGACGAATGGTTTCCCAGGCTCTTCCATCTCATCGCAGCTGCACGCTGGCTCCGGGCTGACTGGGGGAACGTCTCAGGAGTTTAACTTTGCTTCGGGCTTGCTACGAGCACGAGGCTTCATCTCTTTGGCTTGGCCCCCAGCAGAAGCTGGGCAAGTGGCAGGTTTGCAAGTGCCTTGATGGAACGGAGCTTGGACACCTATCGGAGATTAAAAACCAACCAAAGAAAAAAGCCAGAGAAACTGCGTTAGAGAGCAGCAGAAAGAAACAACGGGGCTCAGCACTCTTTAACACACAGGGTTTGGAATTTGGGAGACTGGAGTTCCCAACAGACTCGCCTCTTGCAATGGAAACATCCTGTAGCTTTTGAGCCTGACAGAAATATGACAGACTGCCCCCATCCCTACGCTGCATTTGCCCCAAGCGTTTGCTTGTCCATGTCCAGCTCTCTTCCATGCTGACAAGGGATGTTTAATCTGCAAAAGAGGCAGTCCTACAAACCGCCAGCCAAATGCCTCTTCTCTCTCAGATGTGAAAACTGCAGTGAAAGACAACACAGGTACAGGACAAGGCTTCTGCTCTGGCTTACGTTTTCAAAAGCAAGGTCTTCCCAACCTCTCTTTTCCAGCTGCCGCCAACAGCTGCAGAAAGGGTCTGCTTTTGATCAGCTGGATGATCAGTGCTAACTACCAAATCCCAGCACAGGACGTTACACCACAGGCTGCAGATTTCCAGCCCAACCCCAAGGACTGAATAACCTCCCTCCTGCCATTGGGCTGACGGCAGTATTGTACATCCCCTGGCTTCTCCAGCTTCTCCTTCTGCAGACCTCTCGGCTGTTAACACGCCAAACTTCCCAGCCCCCTGCGTTTTGAGAAGGCTGCTTTTGGCTTGGACTAGAGTAGCAGTTAACACCTGCACTGCTGAACCCTGGTAGACCTGAGCGTGCTCCTCACAGCTCCGTACCGCTCTGCCCTGGGGGAATTGAGGCTCAGGGGGAGCCGTGCTGCACAGATATGTGCTGGAAGGCAGCGCAATGAGAATACGGATACGAGACTGGTGGGGGAAAGGTCGAGTAGCGACCCTGGGAAGCGTGATGCCAGATCAGTGTCTGCAGCAGGATCCAGGCAGCCACAGAGCTGAGCAGCGACTCTCTTTGGAGACCGTGACGCAATGGGTACCCTCACTCCCACAACCCGCTCTAGATGACATCCCACCTCTTGCATCCTTGCCCTCCCTTTCCCCTCCAGCTTTCCAGACATACGGCAGTGGCAGCAGGTCACTCCCGTTCTGCTCCCTACATCCCCCCTTGATGACTTGAAGGAAGGCTGCTCCCGGCATCTTCCTCGTGCCCACACCAGCCTCCTTGAAGAAGTCGACTCTCAGCCGCTTCTGCTGGCGCAGGAGCTTGCAGTGTGACAAGATCCTGGGGTGCACAAAGAAGGGGGTCCTGCCCTTCCCCCAGGGCCGTTGGCTCTCTGCTGGTGAGCACTGGGAAAGCTGGGAAAACACCCTGAGAGCACCCTTACCCAGTCGCCGTGCCAGGAGGTGTGACACCATCGGGGGAAAGCAGCGCAGCTCTACGGATCTGTTCTCATCTCTCCAGCCTTCCTTTTCTCCTGACGGTTTCCGTCAGCAGGGTTTGCTCCTGAGTTCTGGCAGATGCCAACAGAAACCCTGCCGTTATGGCTGAGGAACTAACTCACCCAGGAGCTATTTTTCCAGAAAGGGCTACGGTTACTTGTCCGACAGAAGCCACGCCCAAACAGAGTTTCTGAGGCACCTCCTGAGCACAGGCGTGCAAACAAGGAATTGCTAAGACTCAGAGTAACTCGCATCATTTAAGAACCCACAAGAGGCAACTGAATGTGAAAAGGAGCACAAAGAAAGGGGTCTTTTCAGAATCGCTATCTGTTTCTTTTTCATGCCCGTGTTTTCCTCACCACGGGGAGCAAACACAGACTCTGCAGCCCCTGCAGGCACATACGGTTCTGTGGGACAGAGGGGAGAAGAAAGTAGAGAGACCTGCACACGGAATTTTCAAACCTGGGAAGAACCAAGTCGAAACACCTGCAAAGCGTACCAGCAACTTACAGAAATTTAAACCCAATGCAGCCGACTCGTAGAAGCGAGGATTAGAGAGAACTAGAGGGGAGCACTGCAGTCAAAGGGGGAAGCAACACAGGCAGCTCTAACCGCACATTTTCCCCTGATTGCCTTACACACAACAGGCCTGGGATCCCCACTGCTCACCTCACCCTGGAATAGTCCCATTCCTCCTCTGAAAGCTGCTGTGTGCCTGGCTGAGGACAGGCACAATCCACACAGAGAGCAACCAGAGCTAAACGCTGCGCTTTCCTGGGTGAAGTTTCCTCGGAAAAAATACATTGACAAAAACAAATAACCTGCTACTGCGAGCACCAGGAAGAACAAAGTCCCTGACAGGTTACCGGACCTTCCTGGCTGTGGTAAAACCATCCGCCCTTGGTACCCCCAATTCCCAAAAGCCCGCAGCACAGCTTGGGTGGGGGGACAGGCAGGTATCCCACCTTGGGGCCCAGAGAGGGGCACAAGCGTTACCTGTGGGATTCAGAAAAGAAGTTCATTACCAAGGCCTGCTTCAAAACGTTCATCATCAAGGCCTGCTTAGAAGAAGTTGGTCACCAACAACTGACAGCTCCCAAGGACAGAGTAGAGCTAGGAAGGAAGTGAATCAGCATGCCCGCAGAAACCAAGGACAGAGGAGAGGCCTGTAAGGTAAGAAGGAATCTCTGAATCAAAGAGTGAGCTCAGCACAAAGATCATGGGCAGTCTGAACAGAAACCAAGAAACTCCCTGAACACTGGCGAGTGTCAGCTGTCTTCTTAACAAAAGGAAACAGCCAAATCAGCATGCTGAGGTGGAAAAAAACAACGAGGTCAACAAGCAGACAGCTGGAATTTGAGGAGAACGACCACCAAGGACCCCCGAAAGAAGCCCCAGAATCAAACAGCGCATGCTCCGGTGGGAGGGGAAATATGGAAATGATTTCTGGGAAATAATTGGAATATCAATGACTTTCCTCGGAAAATTAAGGAGTAGGTGCGTTTTAAGTGTGATAAACACTTTGCTGGCGTGACCTACGGCATGCACGCTGGGCTGAGGTATCCCCCGTGCACCCAGCGCGGCAATAAAGAAGGCCTGCTTTCTGAATGCCAATTTGGCGTTAGAAAGTTTTTGGGCCGGTTGGCGGTCGCACAAGCATCTGCCAAGGGAGCTGCCTCCAACCAGGAGCGCTCCCCACCGGCTGCTCTGCCAACAACGCCCCGGCGCGTGCTCCCACCAGGAGGCAGAAACAGCTCCGTGTCTGGAAATCCCCATTTCTCAAAGGCTGTCGGCAGAGGCGGGGCTGTCCATCAGCACCAGACCCACAGGAGGGGACAGCAAAGGCCCCTGGCCTGTCCCCACCACAGCATGCCTGCCCCAAAGCCCGGAGCCGCCTGCAGAGAGGAGGCCACTCTGCCTTCCCCTGCCCTGCGGACATCCAACACCCACCTCCAGCTGGCAGGGCTGGGGCTGGCGACCCTGGGGGCAGCAGCAGGAACCGCTCCCACCCTGCTGCTGGGGCTGGCCCTGGGGCTGAGCCCTCGGGCCCAGGGCTGGGGACTGGGCCGTGGCGGGGCCCGTGGGCGGTGAGGCCTCCAGGCCCCTGCCCCAGGCCCATCCCCACTGGCACATACCTGCTCCTGCAGCTCCCCTGGCCCTGTGGCCTGGCCCTGGCCCTGGCCCTGGCCCTGGCCTGGCCCTGCTCCCCCCGGGCCCCGGCTGCCCCCGGCCCGGCTCCCGCCCCTTTCTCCTCAGGCCCCTGGGCCTCGGCCCCCTCCGGCCCCGCCCCACCCGGCTCTGACTGACAGCCCGCCTCCGGCTCCGCCGATTGGCTCCGCCGTGGCCAATGGCGCGGCTGGGGGGGCTGGGCCTGCGCAGGGCGGGAGGGGAGGGAAGGGCGAGGGGCAGGGCCGGGGGCAGGGCCGGGGGGGAGCTGCCCGGGCTTTGCTGGGCACCGGCACGGCTTTCCCAAAGGGTGGCTCTGGCTGTGCTCCAGCCACCGCCCTGGGCAGGAGGAGCTGCGTGCCGGGAGCCGCTGGCAGCGGCCAGGCTGAGCCCGGCACCCAGGGCCTCCCTCAGGCCTCGCTGCCCCCGGGCGCTGAGGAGGAGAGACGCCCTGTGCTGGCGCGGCCCAGGGCGTCCTCCTGCGGCCAGAAGGGGGGACAGAGCCCTGTCCCTCTCCCCACGGGGGCTGACCGCTGTCCTTGGCTTCTGTCCCCGGGGGTCCCCGGTGCTGGCAGGCCCCGCGGGGCCTCGGGGCCAAGCAAATGCCGGGGCGCCAGGGGCTGCTGGGGCCCAGGGCGGCTTTGGGCCTCTCCGAAGCTGAGGTGGGGCCACCCCTCTGCTTCTGCGGGTGCAGTTCTTTGCTACCCCCGGGGAGTCTGGGAGGCCTTCGGGGAAACGAGGAGGTCCCAGCACGCACGCAGGGAGGAGGACAGTGAAAAGGAGCCCTGTCAGGGTTTTTCTGCTGGTTCCCATCTGAATGCAGAAACCTGCGGGCATCAAAGAGCCAGGGGGGCTGAGCTGGGCTTCGGGATAACTGCGCTCCTTTCTTTTTCAGTTGTGTGCCCACCCTTTTCCTTTTCTCCACCTTTTCTTCCTTCCCCTTTCCCCCCCAGCTGCACTCTCTCTTAAAGGTAATGAGGATTTGGCTTTCTGGACACATCATCCGGACACTTTCTAAGTCTGTTTTTACCCTAAGCTGGTCTCTGTGCTCCCAGTTTTAACTCTGTATTGCTGAGATTTATGGAGGACCGGGAATTGGGTGTACTGACTAAAACGACAGCTATTCAAATGCAATCCTGCCTAGAGGATTAATGCTGTCATTTAGGTATTCACGCGGTCCAGTTCTCTCTCAGCTACATTGGCATTGTTTGCCTGCTCCTGTTTTCCAGCCGCCTTAAAGATACACCTCTCCACCACAATTAGTAGATGTCATCAGCTTGTGGTTTTGCCATGTCTTTCTGATGTTGGTTCTCAAGAAATAAAGTAGACGGATGAGTTACAGGGAGTCTCAGAAAGACAGTACAGCAGCATCCTGGTACCCATGAAGCATTTGCAAGCAAAAAACCCTGAATTTATGTGGCTCTGCATGTAGACTTTGGGCATATTCCTGCAGGAGTTGCTGCAGTGCTTTCAGGCACTACCTAGTAATTCTGGACGCCACAGCGTTGTGCTTATAAACATGGCCTTGATTTGGGGGTTAATTTCAATGCGTATGCTTAGTGCTGTCTTGTCAAGGCATCCTGCGTTTCTGGCTGGATGGCACCCTCTCCTGGTATTGTAATGCTGCCCTGAAAGGAGAGGAGAGATGCTGCTGGCATCAAAGCTCAAAGCAATACCCGTGTGTGGGGATAAGGTAGATATGGTAGATATCTGAACACAGGGCTTGGGCTCCCACAAAGAAACACTGTTCTAAAGACTCTGCTGCTGACATTTCTGTTATTTCCTTGTCAGACGAGTGATTTTTTTCACTGAAGGAGACTTGCACTTGGACGTGTCTAGGCTATGACTGTTCTTTCTCCGACACTCAAGTACTCCACCTGGTAGCTATTTGTAATACTAGGGGTAGAGACATTGGCTGAAGTGGCCTTTGTGTTTTGATGGCTGTTTCATTCTAAACAATGTAGCCTTGTAGTAATTTTCCAAACATTACCTTTATGTATTTTCCAGGAAAAGACAGCATATGTTGTGAATAGAATGGATTTGATTCAGCGTAGTAAAAACTGAGCAATGCCATCGTTCGCACAGTTCTAATGGGAATACTGGGATCAGGCCGTGGGCATTTTGCCCCTCTGGGAAGGCCCTGAGGTGGCAGCAGGTGGAGGGAGAATCGGGCTTGAGCATCTCCTGGGAGGCGTGAGCAGCCTGTGGGCCGAGGAGGCAGGTCTTGCTCACGTGCTCAGGGAATAGCCGGTCGCCGGCGGCGCTGGGGTCCGGAAGGAATTTTCCCCCGGGGCAGACTGGCACTGGTCCCCGGGGGTTTTTGCCTTCCTCTGCAGCACTGAGCACGGCCCCTTGCCAGGGCTCCTTTGGGCCATTTTGGCTAGGTGCCTGCTGCTCCTGCTCCACGAAGGTGGCCCTTGTGCCCCGCATGCGGGGGGAGGACGCTTTCTAGACTCGCAGGGCGGACGCCCAGGGTGGCCCCCGGGGGGTTGCTGCTTCTCCTCTCTAACAGCATTGAGCGCAGCCCCTTGTCAGGGCTCCTCTGGGCCCTTTGGGCTCAGCTCTTGCCTGCTGCTCTTGCACCTCCGAGGCGCCACTCGTGCCCTGGCGCTCCCTGGCTCTTTTGCCCATTGCAGGTTTGGAGCAGGAGCGAGCTCTGCTCTTGCCTTGGCTCCGTTTCCCGAGGTGTTCTTGCTTGTGCAAAACAGCCTGTGCTTGGAAGGGCTCCAGGCTTGCTGCGCCCTCCGCAGCTGCCGCTTTTCAGCTCTCCCTGCATGCGATCCAAGCAGGAGAGCGCTTTTCCTGCCTCCCTGGCCAAGAAGCACAGCGGAGCAAGTTTTGGAAGGCAAAAGGTGTGCTTGTCATCGACACGTGTCCTACTTGTGAAAATACCCCAGGGCACCACACCCCTCTTCTTCTTCTACCTTGCTGGGGGTGGTCAGGACCCATCCTCCTTCTTCAAGTTCTTCTGCACTGTTGAGAAACGAGGGACTGCTTGGCCCGTATTCCTGCTGCTCCTTTCTGCGGCTTTCCTTTGCCACACTGCAGGGCATGATTTTTCCAACTAAACTGAAGAACACATCAGCCTGCTCCTGGCTACACAGGCGCATTGTGTTAATGCTTGTGAGCATCGGCTCTGAAAGAGATTCAGCAAAATAGCCTCAGATAAAATCAGGTAAAATGAAGTAATAGGAAAAGGAAACAACAAAATAAAATAAAAACGCATAAAGCAAGGTAAAGTAAAGTAAGATTAACCAACATAAAATAAAATAATAAAAATTAAACCCAAAGAAAATTTAATAAAATCAAATACCATAACATCACATGAAAGAAACTAAACTAAAATAACATAAACCAACATAAGAAGACAGAAAATAAAAGAAAGTAAAATCAAGTAAGCTAAAATAAAATCCTGTGTCTACTTGTATCCCTTTTGATTTGTGTCCTCGAAAGTGTTTCTGCAGCTGTAAACCCCCTGGCATTTCAGGCAAAGAGTGGTCTCCTTGCTATGCGCCTCATCGTGAGTGCAGGGAAGAGAAGAGAAGAGAAGAGAAGAGAAGAGAAGAGAAGAGAAGAGAAGAGAAGAGAAGAGAAGAGAAGAGAAGAGAAGAGAAGAGAAGAGAAGAGAAGAGAAGAGAAGAGAAGAGAAGAGAAGAGAAGAGAAGAGAAGAGAAGAGAAGAGAAGAGAAGAGAAGAGAAGAGAAGAGAAGAGAAGAGAAGAGAGAAGAGAACAGAGAAGAGAAGAGAAGAGAAGAGAAGAGAAGAGAAGAGAAGAGAAGAGAAGAGAAGAGAAGAGAAGGGTTGAGTTGGCAGGGACCTCCAGGGATCCTTCAGGACTCTCTAGCTGAGGTGAAGACGACTAGCAGGAGCAAGACAAAGGCTGAGAGGGCTGCCGTCACTTTCAGGAAAGGTCTTGAGGGTGAAGGCCAAAGGAGGAGAAAAGCTCTTGAGTGCAAGGAAAAAGAGGGTCAAGAAGAGAAAACAATTTGGGACTTCTTTCCCAGAAGAAGACCTCACCATAAGCAGGGTAGTAGCAAATGTCCCTTGGTGCTTCGGTCAGGAGCGGCGAGGCCATCCTGCACGTGCTCTACGGCTCTGCACAGTTCACGCAGAGGGAACCCAAAGCCTTGCTTTCACCTCTGGCATCCCCACAACCAAATGAATGGCTATGGTACAAAGAGCCTTCACGACGCAGTCTGAATGTCCAGCTGTATTTAGCGGGACGCCCAGCAGCTGTGCCCAGTGCATGGCCAGCAAGGGCAGGGACAGCCCCCTGAGCCTCCTGGGCCCAGGGACTGCCTCGGGGCCAGCAGCCCAAAGGCCTTCCTGGGAAGGATGCTGGGTGGAGGGCCGGCGGGCGGGGCTGCGCAGGGGGGGCCCCGTCCCCCCCGTGTCACAGTGCCAGCACCCGGCAACGCAGCAGTCACCATGCCCCGGGACAGTATAAAAGGGAGCACGCTCCCGCGGCCCGCTGCCATAGCTGGCCTGGGGGCAGCCCGAAGACGAAGTGCGAGAGGAAGTCCTTGAGGAGGCGGTGGAATTACTTGGCGAGGGCGGAGGGAGGAAGGCCGGAGGAGGCTGGCCGAGGCTGCAGGAGACGAGAAGAACCACCAACACGTGGAGGTTCCCGAGGCTGGCTGGCCTTTTCAGCTGGCTAGCAGTGGCAAGAGCAAGGGAATGCCTTCTTGAAGAGCACTGCAGAGCTCGCCGTCCTCATCCCCTGCGGAGCCAGTGGCAGCAGCCGTGAGGAATGGGATGCAGAGATGTTGGCGGGGGTCCCGGTGCTTTGGAGCAGCCACTGGTGCCTTGCCAGGCGCAGGAAGGATCGTTGCCCCCCGATGGATCAGGCCGCGGGCGTTTTGCCCCTCTGGGAAGGCCCTGAGGTGGCAGCAGGTGGAGGGAGAATCGGGCTTGAGCATCTCCTGGGAGGCGTGAGCAGCCTGTGGGCCGAGGAGGCAGGTCTTGCTCACGTGCTCAGGGAATAGCCGGTCGCCGGCGGCGCTGGGGTCCGGAAGGAATTTTCCCCCGGGGCAGACTGGCACTGGTCCCCGGGGGTTTTTTGCCTTCCTCTGCAGCATTGAGCATGAGCACTTGCCAGGGCTCCTCTGGTCCCTTTTGGCTGGGTTACTGCCTGCTGCTCATGCACCACGAAGATGGCCTCTCGTGCCCTGCAGCTGGGGGGAGGAAGGCTTTTTTTCCCCCACGCTGGGCTAGCAAGTGTCCTCGGGGGTTTTTGCCTTCCTCTGCAGCACTGAGCACGGCCCCTTGCCAGGGCTCCTTTGGGCCATTTTGGCTAGGTGCCTGCTGCTCCTGCTCCACGAAGGTGGCCCTTGTGCCCCGCATGCGGGGGGAGGACGCTTTCTAGACTCGCAGGGCGGACGCCCAGGGTGGCCCCCGGGGGGTTGCTGCTTCTCCTCTCTAACAGCATTGAGCGCAGCCCCTTGTCAGGACTCCTCTGGGCCCTTTGGGCTCAGCTCTTGCCTGCTGCTCTTGCACCTCCAAGGCGCCACTCGTGCCCTGGCGCTCCCTGGCTCTTTTGCCCATTGCAGGTTTGGAGCAGGAGCGAGCTCTGCTCTTGCCTTGGCTCCGTTTCCCGAGGTGTTCTTGCTTGTGCAAAACAGCCTGTGCTTGGAAGGGCTCCAGGCTTGCTGCGCCCTCCGCAGCTGCCGCTTTTCAGCTCTCCCTGCATGCGATCCAAGCAGGAGAGCGCTTTTCCTGCCTCCCTGGCCAAGAAGCACAGCGGAGCAAGTTTTGGAAGGCAAAAGGTGTGCTTGTCATCGACACGTGTCCTACTTGTGAAAATACCCCAGGGCACCACACCCCTCTTCTTCTTCTACCTTGCTGGGGGTGGTCAGGACCCATCCTCCTTCTTCAAGTTCTTCTGCACTGTTGAGAAACGAGGGACTGCTTGGCCCGTATTCCTGCTGCTCCTTTCTGCGGCTTTCCTTTGCCACACTGCAGGGCATGATTTTTCCAACTAAACTGAAGAACACATCAGCCTGCTCCTGGCTACACAGGCGCATTGTGTTAATGCTTGTGAGCATCGGCTCTGAAAGAGATTCAGCAAAATAGCCTCAGATAAAATCAGGTAAAATGAAGTAATAGGAAAAGGAAACAACAAAATAAAATAAAAACGCATAAAGCAAGGTAAAGTAAAGTAAGATTAACCAACATAAAATAAAATAATAAAAATTAAACCCAAAGAAAATTTAATAAAATCAAATACCATAACATCACATGAAAGAAACTAAACTAAAATAACATAAACCAACATAAGAAGACAGAAAATAAAAGAAAGTAAAATCAAGTAAGCTAAAATAAAATCCTGTGTCTACTTGTATCCCTTTTGATTTGTGTCCTCGAAAGTGTTTCTGCAGCTGTAAACCCCCTGGCATTTCAGGCAAAGAGTGGTCTCCTTGCTATGCGCCTCATCGTGAGTGCAGGGAAGAGAAGAGAAGAGAAGAGAAGAGAAGAGAAGAGAAGAGAAGAGAAGAGAAGAGAAGAGAAGAGAAGAGAAGAGAAGAGAAGAGAAGAGAAGAGAAGAGAAGAGAAGAGAAGAGAAGAGAAGAGAAGAGAAGAGAAGAGAAGAGAAGAGAAGAGAAGAGAAGAGAAGAGAAGAGAAGAGAAGAGAAGAGAAGAGAAGAGAAGAGAAGAGAACAGAGAAGAGAAGAGAAGAGAAGAGAAGAGAAGAGAAGAGAAGAGAAGAGAAGAGAAGAGAAGAGAAGAGAAGAGAAGAGAAGAGAAGAGAAGAGAAGAGAAGAGAAGAGAAGAGAAGAGAAGAGAAGGGTTGAGTTGGCAGGGACCTCCAGGGATCCTTCAGGACTCTCTAGCTGAGGTGAAGACGACTAGCAGGAGCAAGACAAAGGCTGAGAGGGCTGCCGTCACTTTCAGGAAAGGTCTTGAGGGTGAAGGCCAAAGGAGGAGAAAAGCTCTTGAGTGCAAGGAAAAAGAGGGTCAAGAAGAGAAAACAATTTGGGACTTCTTTCCCAGAAGAAGACCTCACCATAAGCAGGGTAGTAGCAAATGTCCCTTGGTGCTTCGGTCAGGAGCGGCGAGGCCATCCTGCACGTGCTCTACGGCTCTGCACAGTTCACGCAGAGGGAACCCAAAGCCTTGCTTTCACCTCTGGCATCCCCACAACCAAATGAATGGCTATGGTACAAAGAGCCTTCACGACGCAGTCTGAATGTCCAGCTGTATTTAGCGGGACGCCCAGCAGCTGTGCCCAGTGCATGGCCAGCAAGGGCAGGGACAGCCCCCTGAGCCTCCTGGGCCCAGGGACTGCCTCGGGGCCAGCAGCCCAAAGGCCTTCCTGGGAAGGATGCTGGGTGGAGGGCCGGCGGGCGGGGCTGCGCAGGGGGGGCCCCGTCCCCCCCGTGTCACAGTGCCAGCACCCGGCAACGCAGCAGTCACCATGCCCCGGGACAGTATAAAAGGGAGCACGCTCCCGCGGCCCGCTGCCATAGCTGGCCTGGGGGCAGCCCGAAGACGAAGTGCGAGAGGAAGTCCTTGAGGAGGCGGTGGAATTACTTGGCGAGGGCGGAGGGAGGAAGGCCGGAGGAGGCTGGCCGAGGCTGCAGGAGACGAGAAGAACCACCAACACGTGGAGGTTCCCGAGGCTGGCTGGCCTTTTCAGCTGGCTAGCAGTGGCAAGAGCAAGGGAATGCCTTCTTGAAGAGCACTGCAGAGCTCGCCGTCCTCATCCCCTGCGGAGCCAGTGGCAGCAGCCGTGAGGAATGGGATGCAGAGATGTTGGCGGGGGTCCCGGTGCTTTGGAGCAGCCACTGGTGCCTTGCCAGGCGCAGGAAGGATCGTTGCCCCCCGATGGATCAGGCCGCGGGCGTTTTGCCCCTCTGGGAAGGCCCTGAGGTGGCAGCAGGTGGAGGGAGAATCGGGCTTGAGCATCTCCTGGGAGGCGTGAGCAGCCTGTGGGCCGAGGAGGCAGGTCTTGCTCACGTGCTCAGGGAATAGCCGGTCGCCGGCGGCGCTGGGGTCCGGAAGGAATTTTCCCCCGGGGCAGACTGGCACTGGTCCCCGGGGGTTTTTTGCCTTCCTCTGCAGCATTGAGCATGAGCACTTGCCAGGGCTCCTCTGGTCCCTTTTGGCTGGGTTACTGCCTGCTGCTCATGCACCACGAAGATGGCCTCTCGTGCCCTGCAGCTGGGGGAGGAAGGCTTTTTTCCGCCACGCTGGGCTAGCAAGTGTCCTCGGGGGTTTTTGCCTTCCTCTGCAGCACTGAGCACGGCCCCTTGCCAGGGCTCCTTTGGGCCATTTTGGCTAGGTGCCTGCTGCTCCTGCTCCACGAAGGTGGCCCTTGTGCCCCGCATGCGGGGGGGACGCTTTCTAGACTCGCAGGGCGGACGCCCAGGGTGGCCCCCGGGGGTTGCTGCTTCTCCTCTCTAACAGCATTGAGCGCAGCCCCTTGTCAGGACTCCTCTGGGCCCTTTGGGCTCAGCTCTTGCCTGCTGCTCTTGCACCTCCAAGGCGCCACTCGTGCCCTGGCGCTCCCTGGCTCTTTTGCCCATTGCAGGTTTGGAGCAGGAGCGAGCTCTGCTCTTGCCTTGGCTCCGTTTCCCGAGGTGTTCTTGCTTGTGCAAAACAGCCTGTGCTTGGAAGGGCTCCAGGCTTGCTGCGCCCTCCGCAGCTGCCGCTTTTCAGCTCTCCCTGCATGCGATCCAAGCAGGAGAGCGCTTTTCCTGCCTCCCTGGCCAAGAAGCACAGCGGAGCAAGTTTTGGAAGGCAAAAGGTGTGCTTGTCATCGACACGTGTCCTACTTGTGAAAATACCCCAGGGCACCACACCCCTCTTCTTCTTCTACCTTGCTGGGGGTGGTCAGGACCCATCCTCCTTCTTCAAGTTCTTCTGCACTGTTGAGAAACGAGGGACTGCTTGGCCCGTATTCCTGCTGCTCCTTTCTGCGGCTTTCCTTTGCCACACTGCAGGGCATGATTTTTCCAACTAAACTGAAGAACACATCAGCCTGCTCCTGGCTACACAGGCGCATTGTGTTAATGCTTGTGAGCATCGGCTCTGAAAGAGATTCAGCAAAATAGCCTCAGATAAAATCAGGTAAAATGAAGTAATAGGAAAAGGAAACAACAAAATAAAATAAAAACGCATAAAGCAAGGTAAAGTAAAGTAAGATTAACCAACATAAAATAAAATAATAAAAATTAAACCCAAAGAAAATTTAATAAAATCAAATACCATAACATCACATGAAAGAAACTAAACTAAAATAACATAAACCAACATAAGAAGACAGAAAATAAAAGAAAGTAAAATCAAGTAAGCTAAAATAAAATCCTGTGTCTACTTGTATCCCTTTTGATTTGTGTCCTCGAAAGTGTTTCTGCAGCTGTAAACCCCCTGGCATTTCAGGCAAAGAGTGGTCTCCTTGCTATGCGCCTCATCGTGAGTGCAGGGAAGAGAAGAGAAGAGAAGAGAAGAGAAGAGAAGAGAAGAGAAGAGAAGAGAAGAGAAGAGAAGAGAAGAGAAGAGAAGAGAAGAGAAGAGAAGAGAAGAGAAGAGAAGAGAAGAGAAGAGAAGAGAAGAGAAGAGAAGAGAAGAGAAGAGAAGAGAAGAGAAGAGAAGAGAAGAGAAGAGAAGAGAAGAGAAGAGAAGAGAAGAGAAGAGAAGAGAAGAGAAGAGAAGAGAAGAGAAGAGAAGAGAAGAGAAGAGAAGAGAAGAGAAGAGAAGGGTTGAGTTGGCAGGGACCTCCAGGGATCCTTCAGGACTCTCTAGCTGAGGTGAAGACGACTAGCAGGAGCAAGACAAAGGCTGAGAGGGCTGCCGTCACTTTCAGGAAAGGTCTTGAGGGTGAAGGCCAAAGGAGGAGAAAAGCTCTTGAGTGCAAGGAAAAAGAGGGTCAAGAAGAGAAAACAATTTGGGACTTCTTTCCCAGAAGAAGACCTCACCATAAGCAGGGGAGTAGCAAATGTCCCTTGGTGCATCGGTCAGGAGCGGCGAGGCCATCCTGCACGTGCTCTACGGCTCTGCACAGTTCACGCAGAGGGAACCCAAAGCCTTGCTTTCACCTCTGGCATCCCCACAACCAAATGAATGGCTATGGTACAAAGAGCCTTCACGACGCAGTCTGAATGTCCAGCTGTATTTAGCGGGACGCCCAGCAGCTGTGCCCGGTGCATGGCCAGCAAGGGCAGGGACAGCCCCCTGAGCCTCCTGGGCCCAGGGACTGCCTCGGGGCCAGCAGCCCAAAGGCCTTCCTGGGAAGGATGCTGGGTGGAGGGCCGGCGGGCGGGGCTGCGCAGGGGGGGCCCCGTCCCCCCCGTGTCACAGTGCCAGCACCCGGCAACGCAGCAGTCACCATGCCCCGGGACAGTATAAAAGGGAGCACGCTCCCGCGGCCCGCTGCCATAGCTGGCCTGGGGGCAGCCCGAAGACGAAGTGCGAGAGGAAGTCCTTGAGGAGGCGGTGGAATTACTTGGCGAGGGCGGAGGGAGGAAGGCCGGAGGAGGCTGGCCGAGGCTGCAGGAGACGAGAAGAACCACCAACACGTGGAGGTTCCCGAGGCTGGCTGGCCTTTTCAGCTGGCTAGCAGTGGCAAGAGCAAGGGAATGCCTTCTTGAAGAGCACTGCAGAGCTCGCCGTCCTCATCCCCTGCGGAGCCAGTGGCAGCAGCCGTGAGGAATGGGATGCAGAGATGTTGGCGGGGGTCCCGGTGCTTTGGAGCAGCCACTGGTGCCTTGCCAGGCGCAGGAAGGATCGTTGCCCCCCCGATGGATCAGGCCGCGGGCGTTTTGCCCCTCTGGGAAGGCCCTGAGGTGGCAGCAGGTGGAGGGAGAATCGGGCTTGAGCATCTCCTGGGAGGCGTGAGCAGCCTGTGGGCCGAGGAGGCAGGTCTTGCTCACGTGCTCAGGGAATAGCCGGTCGCCGGCGGCGCTGGGGTCCGGAAGGAATTTTCCCCCGGGGCAGACTGGCACTGGTCCCCGGGGGTTTTTTGCCTTCCTCTGCAGCATTGAGCATGAGCACTTGCCAGGGCTCCTCTGGTCCCTTTTGGCTGGGTTACTGCCTGCTGCTCATGCACCACGAAGATGGCCTCTCGTGCCCTGCAGCTGGGGGGAGGAAGGCTTTTTTTCCCCCACGCTGGGCTAGCAAGTGTCCTCGGGGGTTTTTGCCTTCCTCTGCAGCACTGAGCACGGCCCCTTGCCAGGGCTCCTTTGGGCCATTTTGGCTAGGTGCCTGCTGCTCCTGCTCCACGAAGGTGGCCCTTGTGCCCCGCATGCGGGGGGGGGACGCTTTCTAGACTCACAGGGCGGACGCCCAGGGGGGGCCCCCGGGGGGTGCTGCTTCTCCTCTCTAACAGCATTGAGCGCAGCCCCTTGTCAGGACTCCTCTGGGCCCTTTGGGCTCAGCTCTTGCCTGCTGCTCTTGCACCTCCAAGGCGCCACTCGTGCCCTGGCGCTCCCTGGCTCTTTTGCCCATTGCAGGTTTGGAGCAGGAGCGAGCTCTGCTCTTGCCTTGGCTCCGTTTCCCGAGGTGTTCTTGCTTGTGCAAAACAGCCTGTGCTTGGAAGGGCTCCAGGCTTGCTGCGCCCTCCGCAGCTGCCGCTTTTCAGCTCTCCCTGCATGCGATCCAAGCAGGAGAGCGCTTTTCCTGCCTCCCTGGCCAAGAAGCACAGCGGAGCAAGTTTTGGAAGGCAAAAGGTGTGCTTGTCATCGACACGTGTCCTACTTGTGAAAATACCCCAGGGCACCACACCCCTCTTCTTCTTCTACCTTGCTGGGGGTGGTCAGGACCCATCCTCCTTCTTCAAGTTCTTCTGCACTGTTGAGAAACGAGGGACTGCTTGGCCCGTATTCCTGCTGCTCCTTTCTGCGGCTTTCCTTTGCCACACTGCAGGGCAGGATTTTTCCAACTAAACTGAAGAACACATCAGCCTGCTCCTGGCTACACAGGCGCATTGTGTTAATGCTTGTGAGCATCGGCTCTGAAAGAGATTCAGCAAAATAGCCTCAGATAAAATCAGATAAAATTAAGTAATAGGAAAAGAACACAACAAAATAAAATAAAAACGCATAAAGCAAGGTAAAGTAAAGTAAGATTAACCAACATAAAATAAAATAATAAAAATTAAACCCAAAGAAAATTTAATAAAATCAAATACCATAACATCACATGAAAGAAACTAAACTAAAATAACATAAACCAACATAAGAAGACAGAAAATAAAAGAAAGTAAAATCAAGTAAGCTAAAATAAAATCCTGTGTCTACTTGTATCCCTTTTGATTTGTGTCCTCGAAAGTGTTTCTGCAGCTGTAAACCCCCTGGCATTTCAGGCAAAGCGTGGTCTCCTTGCTATGCGCCTCATCGTGAGTGCAGGGAAGAGAAGAGAAGAGAAGAGAAGAGGAGAGGAGAGGAGAGGAGAGGAGAGGAGAGGAGAGGAGAGGAGAGGAGAGGAGAGGAGAGGAGAGGAGAGGAGAGGAGAGGAGAGGAGAGGAGAGGAGAGGAGAGGAGAGGAGAGGAGAGGAGAGGAGAGGAGAGGAGAGGAGAGGAGAGGAGAGGGAGAGGAAAGGAGAGGAGAGGGAGAGGAGAGGAGAGGAGAGGAGAGGAGAGGAGAGGAGAGGAGAGGAGAGGAGAGGAGAGGAGAGGAGAGGAGAGGAGAGGAGAGGAGAGGAGAGGAGAGGAGAGGAGAGGAGAGGAGAGGAGAGGGGAGAGGGGAGAGGGGAGAGGAGAGGAGAGGAGAGGAGAGGAGAGGAGAAGAGAAGAGAAGAGAAGAGAAGAGAAGAGAAGAGAAGAGAAGAGAAGAGAAGAGAAGAGAAGAGAAGAGGAGAGAAGAGAAGAGAGGAGAAGAGAAGAGAAGAGAAGAGAAGAGAAGAGAAGAGAAGAGAAGAGAAGAGAAGAGAAGAGAAGAGAAGAGAAGAGAAGAGAAGAGAAGAGAAGAGAAGAGAAGAGAAGAGAAGAGAAGAGAAAGAGAAGAGAAGAGAAGAGAGGAGAAGAGAAGAGAAGAGAAGAGAAGAGAAGAGAAGAGAAGAGAAGAGAAGAGAAGAGAAGAGAAGAGAAGAGAAGAGAAGAGAAGAGAAGAGAAGAGAAGAGAAGAGAAGAGAAGAGAAAAGAGAAAAGAGAAAAGAGAAAAGAGAAGAGACGGGTTGAGTTGGCAGGGACCTCCAGGGATCCTTCAGGACTCTCTAGCTGAGGTGAAGACGACTAGCAGGAGCAAGACAAAGGCTGAGAGGGCTGCCGTCACTTTCAGGAAAGGTCTTGAGGGTGAAGGCCAAAGGAGGAGAAAAGCTCTTGAGTGCAAGGAAAAAGAGGGTCAAGAAGAGAAAACAATTTGGGACTTCTTTCCCAGAAGAAGACCTCACCATAAGCAGGGGAGTAGCAAATGTCCCTTGGTGCATCGGTCAGGAGCGGCGAGGCCATCCTGCACGTGCTCTACGGCTCTGCACAGTTCACGCAGAGGGAACCCAAAGCCTTGCTTTCACCTCTGGCATCCCCACAACCAAATGAATGGCTATGGTACAAAGAGCCTTCACGACGCAGTCTGAATGTCCAGCTGTATTTAGCGGGACGCCCAGCAGCTGTGCCCGGTGCATGGCCAGCAAGGGCAGGGACAGCCCCCTGAGCCTCCTGGGCCCAGGGACTGCCTCGGGGCCAGCAGCCCTGAAAGGGTTAAAGCCAAGGTAGACAAAACTACTGCATGAAAATGCTTCCTGAAAGAATGAAAGCCTAGGGGCAAGGAAGATATTTTACATATCTTAATCACTTAACTAAACAAAAGAAAGGCCTACGTGATTTAGAGTGTTGTGAGAATGGTTGTAAGATAAGGGGGCTCCGGGATAATCCCATCTCAGACAACTGGGCCTTGGAAGAAGAAATGCATGGAAGATAGGAAGTCACAAAAGAATGACAACAGCCTTGAAGGACACCGTTTAGGTGATCCTAGGACTGAGTTTGCAGAGAAGCAAGGGTCGGTCAGCGAACACAGTGAAGAAGACTACGAGCCTTCATCTGAAGACTCCCAAAGAGCACTTGAAGACCACCACGGGAGACGACTGTGCCTGCAGATCGGACATTTGCATATGTTAATGAGCTCCAGGAATTCTCATGTTTATGTAAATGATTTCTTGGAATTTCTGTGAATATGTAGGACTTTATAGTATATAATCTCTGAAGGTCTACCAAATCGTTGGAGCGCTTCTGGTGGAGAATCCCCAGTGCTGCCCAGCGCTGCAATAAAGAATACCTGCTTAATAGTGACTTCATTGCTATTGAGTTTCATTTCAGGGACTCTCTGAATCCTCGGTTTCTCCCTTGGGGAGATTCAGACTGTGAGGAGAAGCACCCGTGAATGTTTGTATCAGTTTTGGCGACCCAGGTGGGACCCTCTCTGTTTGGCTGCAGGACCCGTTGAGAACGGGATTCCCTAGGGTACCCCCGGAAAATTTCCGGAGGGACTCCTTCTCTGAATCGGATCACTGCGGGAGCAGATAAGGACCGTCTTCAGAAAAAGGTATTCTTTCTGAAATTTGGTTTGGGACTAGGCATTTGTTGGAAACCCCTGTAAGCCGTGAGTGGTTCACACTTGGTGGAGTATACCGGGCTGCTAGCGCCTTAAAGGAATACGCTTGGGAGCACTTCGGTGCTCATTTGGAACACTTGCATTTGGATACATTGGATCTTGGCTTTGGAACTCGGTTATTTGGTTTTGGGATTGTGTTTGGCATGTTATAAGGACAAGTAGTTGCTCTGTGTTTGCTTTTAGGATTTTTGTTCATTGTATTGGTATGTGAGTGGTTTTGTTGTCAAAAGCGTCTATACCGTCCTGTGCGTGCGTGAATGAGACATACTCTTAGTACAAAGTGAGTGCGGAGTCCTGATCCGTGGTTTCGTTGTCCCGCAAGGGAAACGGCCCGAGATGGACGAAGCGAAAGAAAAAGATGGTATGGATGTAAAACAGTAATTCTGTAACCCTCTAAGTGGTAAAGTGTGGACGGTGGAACTAACTGTTAAAATACTGCGGGAATACAGGAGAGAACTGGGACCAATAAAATGGGAGGGTCACAACAAAGTAAAGAGATACCAAAGAAATCTCTGTTAGGTTGCATTTTATATCACTGGAAGGGCATAGGGGGTCCTCCTGCAGGAAATGTGAATAAGAAAACTCTAATTAAGTATTGTAATCAGTGATGGCCATTGTATAAATTAGATGATGAAGAAAAGTGGCCTTTGAATGGGACTCTGAAGTCTAATGCCTTGCTGCAACTCCTCTGTTATTTTTAAGGAGGGAGGGAAAATGGGACGAAGCTCTGTATGTGGATACGTTTTCACCCTTCGAAATCACCCCGAGTGGCAGAAAGATTGTGGTTTTAATTTTGCTCCCCAAGATCCCATGGTGTTAGCTTTGGAAAAGGAAAATCAGAAAGAGTTCGGGAAGTTGAAGCGATGTTGTTCAGCATGTAGTATTGGACAGAGGTGTTGGAAGGTGAAAGAGAAACCCAGAAAGGCGGAAGAAAAGTGCCTTTCCGGATGGATGATGTGGATAAGTGGAAGGATGCAGTGAAGAGGTACAGGGAGGACCCAAGTGGGGCTGCGAAAAGGTTTGAGTGGATTACTAAGAACTTGGGCCCGGATTGGAAAGATGTGGATCTTATGCTAGATGCTAGGACTGAACCTGAGAAGCAGCTTGTATTAAAGGCAGCCCGAGCTCCTGTAGAAACACAGACTGAGGGACGAGTTTTACAGGGCACAGCTGAAGATCATGCGCCCTCCAGGGACCCAGGTTGGGACCCTAATGATCCAGCTCCGTACTGTTTGATTGCAACGATACTGAACCTGGATCAAATTTGGAATAGAACATGCGATCCCAAAGGCAGGTAACTGGTCGGCTCTGTATGCTGTCAAGCAGGGGCAGACCGAAACACCCACGGAGTTTTTAGATCGCTTATGGGCTGCTGTGAGAAGATTTACTACTAGTCAGAAGCTGCCACACAGCAGCTGGTATCTCTGTTTCTGGGACAATCCACTAATGGTATCAGAAAGAAACTTGAGAAACGTAGGGAACCAGACATAAGGAATTTAGAAAAGTTGCTGGAGGAAGCGTGGAGAGTATATCGGAATGGGGAGGGGGAGGACAGAAGGAAACTGGGAAAGGAGATAGTGGCTCCGTTAGCCACATTCTCTGTATTGAATCAAACCTTGTTACCTCTAAGTAAACAAAATGTTCATGTTGTGGGAGCAACTGGGCAGGTTGAAAAGGTTTTTTTCTTGAGACCATTAAAATTTAGAATTGGGAAGAGTGTGGGGATTCACAAATTTCTCCACCTGCCTGAGGCTCCTAGACCATTGCTGGGGAGAGACCTATTAGAACAACTAAATGCCGAAATAAAATTTAGAAACGGGGAAACTGAATTTAAAATACCAGATGAAAATCAGACTGAAATTTTAAGTTTGGTTCTTACTGACCCCAAATTAAAGAAGAAGAAATTACACAAGAAATAAAAGACCAGGTATACCCAGGAGCGTGGGCCTCAGGAATGCCTGGAAAGGCTAAAAATGCTGAATTGGTTGTTGTTAAACTCAAAGGAGGGGCACGACCTGTTAAGATAAAGCAATACCCCTTGAAATTGGAAGATAGGCGAGGGGTACAAAGTATTATAGAAGAGTTTATAAAATTTGGACTATTAACTGAATGCTCTTCAGAATATAACACTCCCATGCTGCCTGTCAAAAAGCCTGACGGCAAAACTTATCCATTGGGGCAAGATTTGCGGGCAATAAATCAAATAGGTGAAGATTTGTATCCAGTAGTGGCAAACCCCTGTACTCTCAGTGGTTTACTGTATTAGATTTAAAGGATGCATTCTTTTGCCTTACCTTGGCTCCAGAAAGCTGCAATTTATTTGCCTTTGAATGGGAAAACCCTGATACAGGACGAAAAACCCAACTGACCTGGACAGTGTTACCCCAAGGATTTAAAAACAGCCCTACCATTTTTGGAAATCAATTAGCTAAGGAATTAGAGACCTGGGAGAGGCCCCCAGGAAACGGGATTCTTTTGCCGTATGTGGATGATACATTAATAGGCACAGAAAAGGATGAAGAGTGTAAGGAATGGACTGTGAGCTTGTTGAACTTTCTGGGATTAAGCGGTTATCGAGTCTCATTACAGAAAGCCCAAATCTTGAAGAAGGAAGTGATATACCTGGGATTCGTGATTTCTAAGGGACAAAGACAGCTCGGGAATGACCGAAAGGAAGCTATCTGCAGAACTCCAGAACCCAACACGGTAAAAGAGCTTCGAACCCTTTTGGGAATGACAGGTTGGTGCCGGTTATGGATCTCTAATTATGGACTTTTGGTTAAACCTCTGTATGAACTGTTGAAAATAGCCAGACACAATTACTGTGGACTGATGAAGCTGAGAGGGCATTCAAGGAACTGAAATTGGAGGTAATGAAAGCTCCAGCTTTGGGCCTGCCAGATGGAACGAAACCTCTCTGGCTGTTCTCGTATGAAAGGCAAGGAGTGGCTCTGGGAATTCTGGCCCAGAAGCTGGGTCCTTATAAATGAGCTGTAGCGTACTTCTCTAAACAATTGGATGAAGTAAGCAAAGGATGGCCGGGATGCCTTTGGGCAGTGGCCGCCGTTGTTTTGATTGTCCAAGAAGCTCAAAAATTTCCTTTGGGACAAAAGATGATTGTGCACACTTCCCACACTGTAACCTCCGTTTTAGAACAAAAAGGGGGACCCTGGCTTTCACTATCAAGATTCTTGACATATCAAGCAGTTTGGATGGAACAGGATGATATGGAAATCGTTACATCTACAATTATCAACCCTGCTTCCATTTTAAGTGATAAACAGGAAATGGAGACCGTCGTGCATGATTGTATAGAAACTATAGAAACCGTATATGCAAGCAGAGCAGACCTGAAGGAGGAGCCACTGGAGGAAGCCGACCGAACGGGGTATACTGATGGGAGCAGTTTCGTAAAGAACGGAGTTCGAATGGCAGGATGTGCTGGAACCACCACAGAGCGACTGGTGGAAGCGAAGTCACTCCCTAAGGGCACATCTGCACAACGAGCTGAAATGAAATAGTTGCCCTAGGGAGAGCGTTGGAGCTGGCCGAAGGGCTGCGAGTAAATATCTGGACGGATTCAAAATATGCCTTGGGTGTAGTCCATGCCCATGGAGCAATTTGGAAGGAACGAGGACTCTTGACTGCTCAAGGGAAAGGTATAAAACGTGCTGACAGAATTTTGCGACTTTTAGATGCTGTACAACTTCTGTCAGCAGTGGCAATTATGCACTGCAAAGGACATCAGAAAGGTAACACTGACAGGGAAGTGGGAAATTGGCTGATTACAAGGGCAGGCGAGCTGCAGAACAAGGTGAGGTATTAAGCATAATTCCTGAAACATCTTTGCCACCACCTGAAACAATTGAATGTGATGAAAAGGATCAAAAGCTGATGACTAACTTAGGAGCTGAAATCAGCCCATCAGGATGGGCACTGCTGAAAGATAACAGAATAATAGTTCCCTTTAGCATATTATGGGAACTTACAAAAACAGAGCACGACAAAACTCATTGGGGAACTGAAACCTTAACCAACTCTCTTCTTAAGCAAATTGTAGCTAGAAATTTCTATCAGACTCTAAAGACTGTAGTTAATAGATGTGAAGTATGCTTAAAGAACAACCCAAAAGTAGAAAACCGTGTGAAATTTGGAAATATCAGCAAAGGAAATGTTCCAGGTCAAAACTGGCAGATAGATTTCTCGGAACTCCCCAGAAAAGGGGGATATAGGTATTTGCTAGTATTAACTGACCCTTTTTCTGGGTGGCCTGAAGCCTTCCCTTGCAGAACAAATAAAGCCCAAGAGGTAACAAGAATTCTGTTAAAGGAAGTTATTCCTAGATTTGGAGAACCAGAGGCAATGTCCTCTGACAAGGGACCACATTTCATATCACAAGTGGTCCAGCAAGTTAGTAAGTTTTTAGGAATCTGTTCCGATCCAATGTCGGGGGAGGTTTCAATACGATCCCAGGGACGAGATTAAGACGCTGGAATCGGTCAGATGTCGTACAACCTTTTACTTTTATTTGAGGGGAGAAGAGAACGGAGGGAGGAGGGAGGGCAAGGGAGGAGAGGAAAAGAATAGGGGAGAGAGAGAGAGAGAGAGAAGGAGTTTATCACCACCACTCCGAGTCCGATGATCTTCCGCTGGGTCTTTGGTGGCCTCAGGCTTCGTCGGGGACGGAGGGGGGGGGGCTTGAGGGTGCAGGAACGGAAGGAGTGGTCGCGCACGCCGCCGCCGCCCCCGCCGAGGGGCACGTGTGCTCCTTATATAGGGGCTCTCACGGATGCGCGGATCACAAATGCGTACGTGCGGTTTCTCACGGACGTACTGCTCCCGCCTCTGCTCTTTCCGTGCCTTTAGTCCCTGCGCAGGTGCACGAGGTTGTTTTTCTCAAAACTGTGGAGAAGAGGGCTTTCTCGAAGCACGACGCTGGATAGTGCTACAGCAGCAATGTCGAGACAAAACCGCATTTCGTACCGGTTCTCTACAGGCGATGGGGGGCGGGGGGGGAGGTTAAACACAGACTCTGCCCACAGGTGGGCAGCAGGTGGGAAGCGGCGCGCACCAAGCGGGCGGCACCAAGCGCAGGGCATCTGAGGACACCAATGGGCCCGCCTCGGTGCTCCAGCCACCCAGAAGCCCTGGGGACGCCGGGGGGCAAAGCGCCCCGCCCCCGCCGCCCACCCGCCCACCCCGCCCGCTGCTGCTCGAGAAGGCGCGCAGCACGCATCCCCGCGCCATGCGACCCCACGACAGGCTGCTGCGCAAAAAGGTCCAGGCCAAAACACTGCGGGGGCCGAGGACGCCCCGCTCCGACCTGAGGGCCCACCTGCTGGCCTCCATCCAAAGCTTCCACCCGCTGGGGCAAAGGGGGAAGGCGGTGGGGCCCGTGCGCCAACCGCCCCAGCCGGAGCCCCAGGCCGGCCCCAGCGTGCCCCCCAAGGTCCCCAGGCCCCTGCCCCCTGCCCCGACAGCTGGCGAGGGGCCCGCTGCCTCCGAGGCCCCAGCTGACGGCCAGAAGGAGACGGCACCGGCGGCGCCATCGAGCAGCAAGGCGCGCACCGGGGCTGCCGCCAAACCCAAGCGGCCCAGCTGGCTGCGCCTGTCGCCCACGGGGGACCAAACCCCGCGGGAGGGGCTGCCGCAGCAGCTGCACATGCCGCCGCGCCTGCCGCGCCCTCCCGCCGACTCCGCGCTGCCGCCTGACTCCCGCTGGCCCCGGGCTAGGCCCACCCCGCTGGAGGAGCAGGAGGAGTCCGTGCCCATCACGCCTGAGCAGCGGCCCGAGCGGGAGCGCCTCAAGAAGCTGGCCCAGGAGGAGCGGCAGCGGGCGGCCCTGCAGATGACACTGGGGCAGCTGCAGTTTTTTGTGCAGAGGGAGATCGACATGCAGATAGCCGACGCCTACGGCTACCCATAAGCCACCGCTCCAGCACCGTCCCCCCTACCACCCACGCACAGAGCAGATGCGCAGGCAGGGACCTGCACCCACCCGCTCCATCCCCAGCCCTCTCCCACATCCCCCCGGTTCTTCTTTCCGTCATTAAAAGGCTTGCCTGTTCGCTTTGCAGCGCCTCTCTCTGCCTGCGGCCATTTGCTCAGCGGGGGTGGGGGGGGTGGGGGGGGTTTAACGCAGCCTCTGCCCACCCCGCGGGTGGCTGAGCTGGGCTGGGGATGGCCACCCAGACGATGGGTAGACGGGGCATCGCTCCGGGTGGCAGGCGCCCGTGGGAGAAACCACACTGATTCGCACCAACGCCGGGAGGACGGAGGCCTCCAGCACTGCCCCACTACCGGCATCACCGCCCCGCTACCGCCATCACCAGCACCGCCCCAGCACCAGCATCACTGCCGGCCAGCTGGATCCGGCCCTGGCAAGGAGCCGCGGCCGCCCCAGGGGGCCAGGCAGAGACAGCCTGAGCGCGCAAAACGCAGCTCGCCCCGTGGCCGGCCAGCGGCCGTCGCCTGCCAAGGCTCGCGTGCCGTGATCCCGCAGCTGCCGCTGCAACGCCTGCACGGCTCGCTCGGCCCCCCTCTATGGCCTCGTCCGGCGCTGCCCGGACCTCATCCACCAAAAACCCCTGCCCACACGCCAGCCCTCAGCCGCTCTCACCAGCAACTCGCAAACGGCCCGTGCCGACCGAGGCCAGAGGCTAGGACGCAAAGGGTCCAAATACAGGGGCCAAGATTCTTTCACGCACGTGCCGGGTCCCAGCCCAACTGGGGCAGCCCCAGTGTGCCTTTACACAGGGTTCTTGTACCCTTCAGTCGGTCAGGTACCAGACCACTTGACTGATCACTCCCACCCACGCTACCCACTCCTCATCACAGGCCAACTTTGCAAAGCAGCTCTAGTTTTGCAGCATTCTTGATGCTTGTCTACTGATCTGCATGTTCCTGGAGTCAGTCTCGCTACAGTTCCTGATCTCTGATGCTGGATGACGCCGGCAGGGTTTCAAAGACTTTCGAACATGGCTACATTGCAGTCCTATGCCCCAGGAACTAAGATTTCTGACCAGCATCTTGAGTGCCTCAGGACTACAGTTCTCAGCTTTTCCCTGAAACAACATGGCCACCTTGCAGCTCTGTGCTCCAGGACTACACCTCCCAGCATGCTGCGGGGTGCTCCTTTCTTCGCTCTCACCCTGCTGGGACATTGCCTCACCGTCCTGGCTGGGCCCGATCCTCCTGCAGGCCCCGGGGTTTCCTCCCTCGGTCTGCCTGTGTCCCAGACCCCGGTGGGGCAGGGGGAGGAGGAGAGAGGGACAGAGTGGCAGACAGGGGTGGGATAGGGTGTTGGGGTGCCCGGAGAGGGAAAGAAGCAGGACAGAGGGACAGGAGAGAGACAGAGAGAGGAGGAGAATGGGGCAGGGAGCTGGGCAGCGGGTGGAGAAAGGAAACCCCTGGTGAGGAGTAGGCACAGGGACAGGGAGTAGGGCATGGAGGGGAAGGGGGCAGGGGGTGTCCCAGATCATGGTGACGAGCAGCGGGACAGAGAGAGCAGGAGGGCAGGAGGGAGGACAGAGGTATGGAGCAACACAGGCAGGCTGAGGGAGAGGAATAGAGGGAAAAGGAGGAGAGGAAAAAGGAAGGGGAGAGAGAAAGGGAGAGGCAGGGACAGAGAGCAGGGCACAGAGAAGCAGAAGATCTGCAAAACAGTCAGTACTGTAAACTGCCTCTTGTCTGAAAAGATGTGAAAACTGGAGTTATCGACCACAGAAGCAGCTGCACAAGCCAGGGGCCTGCTCTCGCCCTATCACCTGCTCAGCAATCAGTGAGATCAGAAGAAGTGTCACAAGCAAGGGGACTTCTCATACCCAGAAAGCTACTGAGCAACACGGGACACCACAAGCACCTGCACAAGCCCAGGACGTGCTGTGACGCTAACAGCTACTCAGAGACCGGTGACCTCACAAGCACCCGCGCAGCAGAAGCATCCTCACTTCCAACATCCCAGCTTTTTCCTCTCCATCACCATCCCTGTCTCCCATCTCCCCGTGCTCTCCTCTCTCCCAGGCGCCTTTCTCACCCACTCCACCACCTCCCAGTGGCTGTCTCTGGCTCTCTGTGGCAGATCTTACCTCGGCGGCAGCAGTGTCCCAGCCGGGTCACCTGCATCTCCTTCTCTTCCTCCTCTGCTGTCATCGCAACTGCGCCAGGTGCCTGATGCACTTTTTGACCTCAAAGGGCATTTCGTCCTGCCTCCCTTCTGCTGTGAAATCCTGCTCCTGCAAGAGAAGTGACAGTCAGTCACGGTCACCTCTGTTGCATCTTACCTGCATCTTCCTGAGCTGGACAGCTGCTGGGACCTGTCACCATCAGCCCCGGCTCTGCTTGAAGTCTTCTCCTGGCACAGGCGTAGCTCTGGCTGAGCTTGGGGCGGGCCATGCTTCCTGAAGGAGGACAGCAACACTCACAGTTACTCCTGGGCAGTTTCCAGCTGGGAAAAGCTGATTAGAGGCAGGTTTGCCACAGGTCCGGGTGTGCTTCTTGTCCCCCAGCTCGGCCACAGGTCCCACATTTGGCTCCCTCCAGCAGGAGCTTGGAAAACCCCTTCCCAGCTGGGAGCGCCAGGCCCAGGGCACGGGGCAGAAACAGCCCCCTCCCCTGAGCACCCCAGCCCCCAGCTGGCCTCTGCCCCCACACTCCTAAAATTCCAAACAGGCTCGCCCCCTAACTTAATTATCTTCAGTTTTAAGAAAAGAAACTGTGTACTGCCAGATTCAGTAGTCCGACTAAGACTGTTAGAGGGCGATTTGGGCTTCAGCTCCAGAACAAAAGGATTTCCAGTACAGAATCTCAGCTGCCAACTCCATGACCATCTTGGCACTGACACACAAACACGTTGTTGTACAAGAACTTACGGCAAATTAAAATTATCCTCCCCTCCCCAAATCTTTGTTCTTCTCATACCCTCAGACTGCCACAGGTAGTATTTAATGTAATAGAATATAATAATATAATCATGTCATTATTCTGCAATTACCACCGATCAGAAAGCCCTCCAAAGCATTACTCCCTGACGGGACCGACAGTACTGCTGATAAGGGAGAACCATCACTACCCATGCACCCACCTGTTCGGGCCTTTTGCCTCTGCGACCAAGCACTTCTACATGGACATCTCTGCCTGACAGGAGAAGACCAGGCCCCCCAAAAATATCTTACATTGCCTTGGCTCTAGAGTAAGCCAGGGATCTATGAGAGTGATACAAACAAGTTTAAGAGAAAGCAGGATAGCGGAAAAAGCAGAAAATGTAAGATATCTCACCCCCCTCTCATTTCAGAAGAAAGTTTCAAGGGCGTTTTTTTTCTGTTTGGTTTGGTTTTTTTAACCACTGCAGAGCACAAGTTGAAAACACATGCCTATGTTTTAAGGAGAACTGTAAACTACAAGAGTAAAACTATCCAGTCTATGTAATGACACTTCTTTCCAGGATACATCAGTCATTTTTCTTACATTTCACTGGAGAGGTTTATGCTAAAATCACTGAATTCTGATGTGGAAATAGCAAAATGTCATCTGTAAATCTTGGAAAAGAACACCACATTGGAGGAAAACTGTTCATAGAAACTGTAAATGACGTGTTTCTGCTGCCAAAGGTTATAATGCTTTTGAGTATCTTTGCCGCCTTCATCTTCTTTGCCTTCACTTTCTTCTGATGACATTATAACTACTGTACCTCAACATAACATTAAACTGTTCAAGCACTCTTGCAAATTACATGAAATCCAAAATGCCTTACTGTACTGGCTTTGGCTGGGAGAGTTAAATTTCTTCAAAGCAGTTTTTATGGGGCTGTGGTTTGGATTTCTGCTGAAAATACTGTCGAGAATGCACCAATGTGTTAGTTACTGCTGAGCTGTACGTACACAGCATCAAGGCCTTTTCTGCTCCTCACGCTGCCCCGCCAGCGAGCAGGGTGGAGGTGCACAGCGAGTTGGGAGGGGCACAGCTGGGACAGCTGACCCCCGCTGACCCAAGGGATATTCCATACCCTATGACGTCGTGCTCAGCAATAAAACTGAGGGGGAGAGTGGCAGGGGGGGCCCTGCTCAGGTACCGACTGACTGTCGGTCGGTTGGTGCTGAGCAATTGCTTTCATTTGCATCGCTTGTTTTTCTTGGGCTTTATTTTCCTCTCTCTGTTTGTTTTTTTTTCTCTTTTCCCTACAATATTTTTTAAAAATTTCTTTTCAATTATTAAACTGGTTTTATCTCAGCCCACGAGTTTCTTTCTCACTTTTACCTTTCTGATTCTCAACCCCATCCAACTGGGTTTTGTTATTACCATCACATCCATGACACACTAGATCCTGCCAAACCTACAACCTGCAAAACCAAAAGACCAACTTATGCAAGACACGTTCCAGAAATTACCATCAGCACAGAGAAGCATACGTATCTATCTTGTTCTGTCCTTGCCGGAACTGCTGGCTGACCTGTCTTCAGCCTCGGTGACTAACAGCAGGCAAGACGCTCTCATCTGCCTTAGCTCAGATGCAGCTCCTAGGAAAACAGCTATTTCAGAAAGTCATGCCTTGTTATTTTGGGAAAGTGTTTCAAGGAAATGTTTTTAACACTCCAGAATGGTAAGACTAAGCACGGTCATCTCACTCCAAGTTCAAGCTCTGCTACAGATTACCTTTTTTTCTTTTCCCCCTCTTTTCCCCAAAAGGGTGGCACTTCTTCCTGAACACAAGATGAGTTACATGGGGTATACAGATAGCCCACGGAAAACTGAGAAATGAGCCTGTGATCCCTTCCATCCCCATTCCTTGGCACTCCAGCACTCCTTTCACACTCCTTTCCTCGCCAGCAGTCAGGCCTTACGCAGGCTGTGCCACACGTACAAGACGCCAACTTCGCCAGATATTGCCCAAATCATTTCCTACTTGAGATCTGATGGGCTCAGCTACTGCCACAACCTTTTCTGTCCTTACATGCAGTCTTGCCCCCTTCTGACCCATCCAGAAAGCTCCTCAAAGGATCACCTCACTCACTGCCTTCATTGCAACTAACAGTCTCCTTAACACCCCAAAGTTGTTTCCCTCCCTTCACACATCGAGTTAATATGGCCTTTCATGACTTAGCTCCCTCCCTCGTTATTTCCCACCAAGTACCACGACGACAGCTCCGAATTACAGGCCCTGAGAGCAGCTTCCACCAACTGCCACCTGCGACACACCAACAGGAACGGCACTGTCTTCTCCCATGCCCGTCTCCATGCTGGGGAGGAGCTGCTCACACACCCCTGGCAGCCGGCCTTGGTGCCTGAAAATCCTTGCTGTCAACCAGAACCCCCAGATCCCTCTCCATGGGGCTGCCCTCCAGCCTCTCCTTCCCCAGGCTGTAGGTACATCCAGGGTTGCCATGTCCCAGGTGCAAAATCCGGCACTTGCCCTTGTTAAACCTCATACGGTTGGTGATTGCCCAGCTCTCTGATTTGTCCAGATCCCTCTGCAGGGCCTCTCTGCCCTCAAGAGTCTCAACGGCTCCTCCCAGTTTTGTGTCATCGGCAAACTTTGATAACAAACCTTCAAGTCCTCCATCCAAGTCATTTATGAAGATATTGAAGAGCACTGGCCCCAAGATGGATCCCTGTGGAACCCCGCTAGTGACTGGTCGCCAGCCCCATGTAACCCCATTTACTAGAACCCTTTGAGCCTGACCCATCAGCCAATTGCACACCCACCAGAACTAACCTACACTCCCTCCTTGATTGGCACCTCTTTCTTCATCAGGTCGTTGCATTTCTACAGTTCCTGGGGAGTACCTGTCAAGATTTTCCTGTTAAAAAGAAACAAGAAACATCAGTAACAACTATGCAGAAAACCTGCCCTTCACATACACGCTGCCCACCCAGGAGCATTATCAAGGCCCTGCATATATGCAAAAGATTACATTAATGCACCGGGGAGGAGAGAGCAGGAACAGCACTCCGGCGCCCATGATGAGCAACAAGAATTTCTGCTCTGAACTGGGGCTTAGTAAATGTGCAAGTATACTACTGATCCAGACACGAAACTAAGCCTGTCACTTCACCCCAATTGCCACCCACACTGCCCGTTCTTCCATCGCCTCCTGCCGATGAACTGTTTTCCAGGCTCTTCCATCTCATCACAGCTTCCATACCTGCACTCTGGCTCCGGGCTGACTGGGGGAACTTCTCAGCGCTTTAACTTTGCTTCGGGCTTGCTACGAGCATGAGGCTTCATCCCTCTGGCTTCGCCCCCAGCAGAAGCTGGGCAAGTGGCAGGTTTGCAAGTGCCTTGATGGAACGGAGCTTGGACACCTACCAGGCATTAAAAACCAACCAAAGAAAAAGCCAGAGAAACTGCGTTAGACAGCAGCAGAAAGAAACAACGGGGCTCAGCACTCTTTCACACACAGGGTTTGGAATTTGGGAGACTGGAGCTCCCAACAGACTCGCCTCTTGCAATGGAAACACCCTGTAGCTTTTGAGCCTGACAGAAATATGACAGACTGCCCCCATCCCTACGCTTGCAGTTGCAAGGAAATCAGCAAGATGACCACGTCCTCCTGATCCCCGGCTCTCATGGGAACTTTGGCCTGGCAACCAATACAGAAAATGGCAGTGGGATCACAAAACCATCAAGGCTTGCCCCGGAGCAGGTGGGATGAGATTTGCTGGTGTTCTGCAGGGAAGCACAGCACAAAGAAAACCTGCTGAGGTCTAAGCATTAACAACTTTATTGGGCTTTACTGGGCTTTTGCTGCCTTCTGCAGACCTCTCGGCTGTTAACATGCCAAACTTCCCAGCCCCCTGGGTAGTGAGGTGGCTCGTTTTGGCTTGGACTAGAGTACCAGTTAACACCTGCACTCCTGAACCCTCGTAGACCTGAGCGTGTTCCTCACAGCTCCGTGCCGCTGTCCCCTGGGGGAACTGGGGCTCAGGGGGAGCCGTGCTGCACAGATATGTGCTGGAAGGCAGCGCAATGGGAATACAGATACGAGACTGGTGGGGGAAAGGTCGAGTATCGACCCTGGGAAGCGTGATGCCAGTTCAGTGTCTGCAGCAGGCTCCGGGCAGCCACAGAGCTGAGCAGCGACTCTCTTTGGAGACCATGAGGCAACGGGTACCCTCACTCCCACAACCCGCTCTAGATGACATCCCACTTCTCGCAGCCTTGCCCTCCCTTTCCCCTCCAGCTTTCCAGACTGTGGCCGTCGTCCTCTGAGGGTACGACAAGAGAAAGTGCCCCTTGCTGAACCGCCACCATTGCCTCCACTGGAACCAGCCTGGCTCTGCACGCAAGGACATACGGCAGTGGCAGCAGGTCACTCCCGTTCTGCTCCCTGCATCCCCCCTGATGACCTGAAGGAAGGCTGCTCCCGGCATCTTCCTCGTGCCCACACCAGCCTCCCTCAACAAGTCGACTCTCAGCTGCTTCTGCTGGCGCAGGAGCTTAGGCAGCGTGACAAGATCCTGGGGTGCACAAAGAAGGGGGTGCTGCCCTTCCCCCAGGGCCGTCGGCTCTCTGGTGGTGAGCGCTGGAAAAGGTGACAAAACACCCTGAGAGCACCCTTAACCAGTCGGCGTGCCAGGAGGTGTGACACCATCGGGGGTCAAGCAGCGCAGCTCTACGGATCTCTTCTGCTCTCTCCAGCCTTCCTTTTCTCCTGACGGTTTCCGTCAGCAGCGTTTGCTCCCGAGTTCTGGCAGATGCCAACAGAAACCCTGCCGTTATGGCTGAGGAACTAACTCACCCAGGAGCCATTTTTCCAGAAAGCGCTACGGTTACTTGTCCGACAGAAGCCACGCCCAAACAGAGTTTCTGAGGCACCTCCTGAGCACAGGCGTGCAAACAAGGGATTGCTAAGACTCAGAGTAACTCGCATCATTTAAGAACCCACAACAGGCAACTGAATGTGAAAAGGAGCACAAAGAAAGGGCTCTTTTCAGAATCGCTATCTCTTTCTTTTTCATGCCCGTATTTTCCTCACCACGGGGAGCAAACACAGACTCTGCAGCCCCTGCAGGCACAGACGGTTCTGTGGGACAGAGGGGAGAAGAAAGTAGAGAGACCTGAAGAGGGAATTTTCAAACCTGGGAAGAACCAAGTCGAAACACCTGCAAAGTGTACCAGCAACTTACAGAAATTTAAACCCGATGCAGCCGACTCGTAGAAGTGAGGATTACAGAGAACTAGAGGGGAGCACTGCAATCAAAGGGGGAAGCAACACAGGCAGCTCTAACCGCACATTTTCCCCTGATTGCCTTACACACAACAGGCCTGGGATCCCCACTGCTCACCTCACCCTGGAATAGTCCCATTCCTCCTCTGAAAGCTGCTGTGTGCCTGGCTGAGGACAGGCACAGGCCACACAGAGAGCAACCAGAGCTAAACGCTGCGCTTTCCTGGGTGAAGTTTCCTCAGAAAAAATACATTGACAAAAACAAATAACCTGCTACTGCAAGCACCAGGAAAAAAAAAAGTCCCTGACCGGTTACCGGACCTTCCCGGCTGTGGTAAAACCATCCGCCCTCGGTACCCCCGTTTCCCAGAAGCCCGCAGCACAGCTTGGGTGGGGGGACAGGCAGGTATCCCACCTTGGGGCCAGAGAGGGGCACAAGCGTTACCTGTGGGATTCAGAAAAGGAGTTCATTACCAAGGCCTGCTTCAAAACGTTCATCATCAAGGCCTGCTTAGAAGAAGCTGGTCACCAACAACTGACAGCTCCCAAGGACAGAGTAGAGCTAGGAAGGAAGTGAATCAGCATGCCCGCAGAAAGCAAGGACAGAGGAGAGGCCTGTAAGGTAAGAAGGAATCTCGGAATCAAAGAGTGAGCTCAGCACAAAGATCATGGGCAGTCTGAACAGAAACCAAGAAACTCCCTGAACACTGGCGAGTGTCAGCTGTCTTCTTAACAAAAGGAAACAGCCAAATCAGCATGCTGAGGTGGAAAAAAACAACGAGGTCAACAAGCGGACAGCTGGAATTTGAGGAGAACGACCACCAAGGGCCCCCGAAAGAAGCCCCAGAATCAAACAGCGCATGCTCCGGTGGGAGGGGAAATATGGTCATGATTTCTGGGAAATAATTGCAATATCAGTGACTTTCCTCGGAAAATTAAGGAGTAGGTGCGTTTTAAGTTTGATAAACACTTTGCTGGCGTGACCTACGGCATGCACGCTGGGCTGAGGTATCCCCCGTGCACCCAGCGCTGCAATAAAGAAGGCCTGCTTTCTGAATGCCAATTTGGCGTTAGAAAGTTTTTGGGCTTGTTGGCGGTCGCACAAGCATCTGCCAAGGGAGCTGCCTCCAACCAGGAGCGCTCCCCACCGGCTGCTCTGCCAACAACGCCCCGGCGCGTGCTCCCACCAGGAGGCAGAAACAGCTCCGTGTCTGGAAATCCCCATTTCTCAAAGGCTGTCGGCAGAGGCGGGGCTGTCCATCAGCACCAGACCCACAGGAGGGGACAGCAAAGGCCCCTGGCCTGTCCCCACCACAGCATGCCTGCCCCAAAGCCCGGAGCCGCCTGCAGAGAGGAGGCCACTCTGCCTTCCCCTGCCCTGCGGACATCCAACACCCACCTCCAGCTGGCAGGGCTGGGGCTGGCGACCCTGGGGGCAGCAGCAGGAACCGCTCCCACCCTGCTGCTGGGGCTGGCCCTGGGGCTGAGCCCTCGGGCCCAGGGCTGGGGACTGGGCCGTGGCGGGGCCCGTGGGCGGTGAGGCCTCCAGGCCCCTGCCCCAGGCCCATCCCCACTGGCACATACCTGCTCCTGCAGCTCCCCTGGCCCTGTGGCCTGGCCCTGGCCCTGGCCCTGGCCTGGCCCTGCTCCCCCCGGGCCCCGGCTGCCCCCGGCCCGGCTCCCGCCCCTTTCTCCTCAGGCCCCTGGGCCTCGGCCCCCTCCGGCCCCGCCCCACCCGGCTCTGACTGACAGCCCGCCTCCGGCTCCGCCGATTGGCTCCGCCGTGGCCAATGGCGCGGCTGGGGGGCTGGGCCTGCGCAGGGCGGGAGGGGAGGGAAGGGCGAGGGGCAGGGCCGGGGGCAGGGCCGGGGGGGAGCTGCCCGGGCTTTGCTGGGCACCGGCACGGCTTTCCCAAAGGGTGGCTCTGGCTGTGCTCCAGCCACCGCCCTGGGCAGGAGGAGCTGCGTGCCGGGAGCCGCTGGCAGCGGCCAGGCTGAGCCCGGCACCCAGGGCCTCCCTCAGGCCTCGCTGCCCCCGGGCGCTGAGGAGGAGAGACGCCCTGTGCTGGCGCGGCCCAGGGCGTCCTCCTGCGGCCAGAAGGGGGGACAGAGCCCTGTCCCTCTCCCCACGGGGGCTGACCGCTGTCCTTGGCTTCTGTCCCCGGGGGTCCCCGGTGCTGGCAGGCCCCGCGGGGCCTCGGGGCCAAGCAAATGCCGGGGCGCCAGGGGCTGCTGGGGCCCAGGGCGGCTTTGGGCCTCTCCATTGCTATACTTTGCATCCCGGCCTCTCTCCTCGGTTGGCACAGGACAGTTGCCAAATTTTCCTGACAGCTCCCCATCCCAGCCGCACGGAACTGGCGCCGGCACCGGCACCAGTTCCACCACGGTTGGGAGCAGCAGTTCCCCCCCTGCCGCGGCAGAGAGGGGGAGGACAAAAACGACCTAAAAGCGCCCCAACCCCCCAACCCCACCACCGGGGCGGGATGGGGCAGCACACACGTGTCGGCATTGCAGGGACACCAGTGCCAGCCCCATCCCTTCCCCTTGCACAGGAAATTCACCTCCCCCCACAAATCATGCTTGGGATGGGAAATCGTGGGGATGGGAGACCCTCGGGTTAGGAAACCATGACAGGGGCTGAGAAATCCTCATTGGCATGGGAAACCATCACGCGGTTTAAAAGCCATTGTGCGGGTGGGAACCCCTCAGTCAGGACAGGAAACCTCAGCAGGATGGGCAATCCTTGAGCTGGGAAGCTGCTGCGGTAGGAAAAATCAACCCAGCGCAAGGCTGGCTGCAGCAGGTGCTGGCGGAATGAGCGCCGTGGAGACGAGGGCTGCTTGCCCCCAACAAACCCCACCCGGACCAAGCGCCATGGCAGGTACAGCAGCAGGCTCCCGCTCCTCCCGCTGCTCCTGCCCTCCAGGTAGCCCCCCAGCCGCCTCTGCCCGCCAAGTTCTCACCCCATTGCTCCTCTGCGCTTCCCCCAACAGAGAGGTTCCCTCTCCGGCTGCCGATGGCATTGGAGGTGCCCAGCGTGAGCGTCACCGCCCCGGCCATGCCGCCACCGGTCACTGCCAGCGTGCTGCGCTCCTCTGGCCCGGGGCTGCCGCTGTCCCGCGGGCCTGCTCAGGTGCCCACCGTCACCTCCCAGCTGGCCCAGGCCACCGTCTGGCAGGGGGTGCCGGGGCCCCTGGGGGCCCCAGGCCAGGTGGCGCAGCTCCCCGGCGTGGTGCCGCTTCCCCCTGTGGTGCAGCTCCCCCCCATGGCGCAGCTCCCCCCTGTCGTGCAGCTTCCTTCTGGGGTGCAGCTCCCTCCTGGGGTGCAGCTCCCCCAAGGGGTGCAGCTCCCCCAAGGGGTGCAGCTTCACAGCGGGGTGCAGCTCCCCCCGATGGTGCAGCTCGCCCCTGTTGTGCAGCTTCCCCCTGTCGTGCAGCTCCCCTGCGGGGTGCAGCTCCCCACCGTGGCCGCTCCTTGTCCCCCTGCCTACGGCTGGGGACAGCAGGTGGTGATGGGGACACTGGTGCCCCACCAGCCGATGGGCCTGGGGCCGTGGGCTGTGGGCCAGGGGGAGACCCTGAACCCCACAGGCCCCCCTGTGCTCCTCACCCTGCCCGGCGGCGCCCAGAAGCCATCGCAGGCCTCCAGCAAGGACGGGGCGGCCATTGAGGACAGTGTCCCTGCTGCCAGCCCCCGCCAGACCGCTCTGCCTCTGCCGACTGGCAGAACCACGACAAAGCCCAAAGGTGAGGTTTGGGGGGTGGCAGAGCCCATGGTCGGGTGGCCAAGCTTAGCAAAGCTGGCATCACCCAGGGGTTCGATTGCTTTTGTTTCCTTTTTCAGCAGCGGTGACCACCCCGGGGGCCCCGGGGAAGCCCGCGGATCTGCCCGAGCAGGGGCCAGACGCCTTCACCGAGGCCTTTCCTGAGCAGGCAGAGGACACCACCGCCAGCCATGTGCTCGCCTGGCTCCACACCACGGACAGCGAGGACACCGTCCCCGATGTCCCCGACAGCCCCAGCTTGGCCGCCTTCCTCCACCAGCTCCCCGACCTCTCCGAGTACGTGGCGGAGGGCGGCTGCCCCAAGGAGCGAGCGGTGCCGGCGGGGCTGGGGGACAGCGAGGGCACTGTCCCCCATGTCCTCCACTTTACTGCCTTCCTCAATATGCTCCCCCAACCTCCCCAAGTACGTGGCGGACGATGGCTACCCCAAGGAGCAAGCAGTGGCAGCGGGGCTGGGGGACAGCGAGGACACCGCCCCTGGTGTCCCCAATGTCCCTGACTTGAGCACCTACCTCAACAAGTTCCCTCATTTCTTGGACTACAGGGCATACGGCGGCAGCCCCAAAGAGAGAGAGGCAGTGGCGGGGCTGGGGGACGGCGAGGTCACTGTCGACAATGTCCCCAACTCTACCAACTTCCTCAGCCACCTCCCTGACTTCTCCGAGTACGTGGCAGAGGGCGGCTGCCCCAGTGAACGAGTGGCGGCGGCGGAGCTGGGGGACAGCGAGGACACTGTCCCTGATGGCCTTGATTTCCCCAACAGCCTCGCCAGCACTGCTTTCCTCAGTGAGCTCCACAACTCCTCAGAGTACCTGGCGGACGGCGACTGCCCCCAGGACCAAGCCGTGGTGGCACGGCTAGGGGACAGCGAGGACACCATCTTGACCGCCAACGTCCCCAACTTGACCGCCGACGTCCTCAATGAGCTCCCCGACCTCTCCGAGTACGTGGCGGAGAGTGACTGCCCCAATGAACGAGCGGTGGCGGCGGGGCTGGGGGATGCTGAGGACACCGTCCCCAGTGTCCCCGTCCTCCCCAGCTTGACCACCTCCCTCAACAAGCTCCCCCACCTCTTGGAGCACAGGCCAGCGGGCGGCTGCAACAAGGAGCAAGTGGCAGCGGTGATGCTGGGGGATGGCGAAAACACCTTCCCTGATGTCCCCGACAGCCTTGCCAGCACCGCCTCCTTCAGCGAAGTCCCCGACTTCTGGGACAACGGGCTGGAGGGAGGCTGCCCCAAGGACCGCCTGGCAGCGGCAATGCTGGGGGACGCCGACCCCTTCTGGGGGGGGCCGGTCTCCCCCTTGCAGGACCCCGAGGGGAAGCAGGGCGCGGTGGAGGCAGACCTCCCCACCTGGCTGCCACTCAGCCCCTCGGAGACTTCTGAGGAGAGCTCTCCGGAGACTTCAGAGGACAGTCCTGTGGAGAGTCCCCGCAAGGATCCCCTGAAGGCTCTTGCGGAGACTCCCCTGCTGAGCCCCCTGCAGATCCCGCTCCTGAGTCCCCTGGCCAGCCCCCCGCCTGCCCCCCGGCCTCACCCGCCCCGCACGGCCCAACTGGTGCAGGAGGCGCTGTGGAGGCAGCCCCAGGTGCTTTTGACCCGCTTGCCGCTGCCGCCGGGTGCCACCTCCTGCCGGGTGGTGCCCAGATCGGGAGAGATGGGCGGCAAGAAGGCCAAGCGCCCCACACCAGCCAGCGCCCCCAAGACGCAAGAGACCACCCTGCGCGACACCATCCCACCAAAGAAAAAGAAGAAGAGGGTGGTTGTGCCAGGTGCCCCGTAACTCAAAAACGCTGTCAGAGGGGAAGGTGGGCGGGCACGGCACGCTGGGGGTGGCAGCGGGCAGCAGGCAGGACGCAGCAAGCGGAGACCATCCAAAAGCAACAACGTGCCTGCCAAGCCATCTAGAAGCCAGAGGGATGCCGGGGGGCAAAGGCCCTTCGCACACCAGAGGGGACAGGTTTCATGTAGCCGGTCTACTGAAACCCCGCAGCACGGAGGCCTTACACTTCTGGCCTGGGGCTCTGGCCCCGAGCCCTGCCCCGGCCCCGAGCCCTGCCCCGGCCCGGGGACCCTTGCCTGCCCCAGTCCCCCAGCCCCACGCACTTTGAGCTACGGCTCCCCGCTGCCCGGGGGCTGCGATACGTTCAATGGAACGGGTGACACGGTGCTGACGGCCGCTGGCACCACTGGTGTCACGGCCAGGCCGCGCCCCGCGGCACCCGGCAGCAGTGGGCCGCACGCCGCTGCAGCCCCCCGGGGCAGCCCCCAGGAGCCCCTGGGCCGGGAAGAAGCTGCGGAGCGGTGGGGGCAGGGGCAAGGCAGGGCAGACGCCCTCACCGCCCTGGTATGCGGGAGCCCTCTCTGCCCGCCATCACGCTGCCGGCCCTGGGCCCACCCAGCGCCACTTCCACTTCTGCTGCCTTCACACCTTGCCCTTGCCCGGCAGAGGCTGCAGCCGTGGCGCTACCTCGCCGTTCCTAAAGGAACAACCGCCCCCGAACCAGCATCCCCTCCCCGGCCTGGTACCAACACCCCTGCTACTGCCAGCTCCGCCCCAGCCTGCTGCTGACAGCCCCGCCGCCGGCATCCCCACCGCGGGCTGCAACCAGCGTCCCCAGGAACAGCATCCCCACCGCGGGCTGCAACCAGCATCCCCAGGAACAGCATCCCCACCCTGGGGCTGAGGAGGCCCCGCTACGACCTGAGGGCACACGTGCTGACCTCCATCCCGCGTTTCCACCTGCTGGGGCAAGGACTGAAGGTGGTCATCTGAAAGCTACTGAAATACCCAGTAGTTCAGCTCATTGCCATTGTTTAGGACAAGGCTTTTGGCTAGAACACAGGCAAGAAAATTGAAAACCAGAACTAACCTGCACTCCCTCCTTGACTGGCACCTCTTTCTTCATCACTCCTTTGCATTTCTATCATATCAAGATTTTCCTCATGAAAAGAAGCAAGAAAGACCAGTCACGACTATGCAGAAAACCTGCCATTCACATACACGCTGCCCACACAGGAGCATTATCAAGGCCCTGCCCAGACACAAAAGATTAAATTCATGCACCGGGGAGGAGAGAGCAGGAACAGCACTCTGGCACCCACGAGGAGTGACAAGAATTTCTGCTCTGAACTGGGGCTTAGTCAAAGGGCAAGCACAGTACTGATCCAGACACGAAACTGAGCGTATCGCTTAATCCCGGGCGCCACACGCACTGGACCTTCTTCCATCGCCTCCTGCCGACGAATGGTTTCCCAGGCTCTTCCATCTCATCGCAGCTGCACGCTGGCTCCGGGCTGACTGGGGGAACTTGTCAGCGCTTTAACTTTGCTTCAGGCTTGCTACGAGCACGAGGCTTCATCCCTTTGGCTTGGCCCCCAGCAGAATGTGGGCAAGTGGCAGGTTTGCAAGTGGCTTAATGGAACAGAGCTTGGACACCTATCGGAGGTTAAAAACCAACCAAAGAAAAAAGCCAGAGAAACTGCGTTAGAGAGCAGCAGAAAGAAACAACGGGTCTGAGCACTCCTTAACACATGGGGTTTGGAATTTGGGAGACTGGAGCTCCCAACAGACTCGCCTCTTGCAATGGAAACATCCTGTAGCTTTTGAGCCTGACAGAAATATGACAGACTGCCCCCATCCCTACACTGCAGTTGCCCCAAGCGTTTGCTTGTCCATGTCCAGTTCTCTTCCATGCTGACAAGGGATGTTTAATCTGCAAAAGAGGCAGTCCTACAAACCGTCAGCCAAATGCCTCTTCTCTCTCAGATGTGAAAACTGCAGTGAAAGACAACACAGGTACAGGACAAGGCTTCTGCTGTGGCTTACGTTTTCAAAAGCAAGGTCTTCCCAACCTCTCTTTTCCAGCTGCCGCCAACAGCTGCAGAAAGGGTCTGCTTTTGATCAGCTGGATGATCAGTGCTAACTACCAAATCCCAGTACAGGACGTTACACTGCAGGCTGCAGATTTCCAGCCCAACCCCAAGGACTGAATAACCTCCCTCCTGCCATTGGGCTGACAGCAGTATTGCACATCCCCTGGCTTCTCCAGCTTCTGCTTCTGCAGACCTCTCAGCTGTTAACACGCCAAACTTCCCAGCCCCCTGCGTTTTGAGAAGGCTGCTTTTGGCTTGGACTAGAGTAGCAGTTAACACCTGCACTGCTGAACCCTCGTAGACCTGAGCGTGCTCCTCACAGCTCCGTACCGCTCTGCCCTGGGGGAACTGGGGCTCAGGGGGAGCCATGCTGCACAGATATGTGCTGGAAGGCAGCGCAATGGGAATACAGATACGAGACTGGTGGGGGAAAGGTCGAGTATCGACCCTGGGAAGCGTGATGCCAGTTCAGTGTCTGCAGCAGGATCCAGGCAGCCACAGAGCTGAGCAGCGACTCTCTTTGGAGACCACGAGGCAATGGGTACCCTCACTCCCACAACCCGCTCTAGATGACATCCCACCTCTTGCATCCTTACCCTCCCTTTCCCCTCCAGCTTTCCAGACTGTGGCAGTCGTCCTCTGAGGGTAAGGCAAGAGAAAGTGCCCCTTGCTGAACCGCCACCATTGCCTCCACTGGAACCAGCCTGGCTCTGCACGCAAGGACATACGGCAGTGGCAGCAGGTCACTCCCGTTCTGCTCCCTGCATCCCCCCTGATGACCTGAAGGAAGGCTGCTCCCGGCATCTTCCTCGTGCCCACACCAGCCTCCCTCAACAAGTCGACTCTCAGCTGCTTCTGCTGGCGCAGGAGCTTAGGCAGCGTGACAAGATCCTGGGGTGCACAAAGAAGGGGGTGCTGCCCTTCCCCCAGGGCCGTCGGCTCTCTGGTGGTGAGCGCTGGAAAAGGTGACAAAACACCCTGAGAGCACCCTTAACCAGTCGGCGTGCCAGGAGGTGTGACACCATCGGGGGTCAAGCAGCGCAGCTCTACGGATCTCTTCTGCTCTCTCCAGCCTTCCTTTTCTCCTGACGGTTTCCGTCAGCAGCGTTTGCTCCCGAGTTCTGGCAGATGTCAACAGAAACCCTGCCGTTATGGCTGAGGAACTAACTCACCCAGGAGCTATTTTTCCAGAAAGGGCTACGGTTACTTGTCCGACAGAAGCCATGCCCAAACAGAGTTTCTGAGGCACCTCCTGAGCACAGGCGTGCAAACAAGGGATTGCTAAGACTCAGAGTAACTCGCATCATTTAAGAACCCACAACAGGCAACTGAATGTGAAAAGGAGCACAAAGAAAGGGCTCTTTTCAGAATCGCTATCTCTTTCTTTTTCATGCCCGTGTTTTCCTCACCACGGGGAGCAAACACAGACTCTGCAGCCCCTGCAGGTACATACGGTTCTGTGGGACAGAGGGGAGAAGAAAGTAGAGAGACCTGAAGAGGGAATTTTCAAACCTGGGAAGAACCAAGTCAAAACAGTTGCAAAGTGTATCAGCAACTTACAGAAATTTAAACCCGATGCAGCCGACTCGTAGAAGCGAGGATTAGAGAGAACTAGAGGGGAGCACTGCAGTCAAAGGGGGAAGCAACACAGGCAGCTCTAACCGCACATTTTCCCCTGATTGCCTTACACACAACAGGCCTGGGATCCCCACTGCTCACCTCACCCTGGAATAGTCCCATTCCTCCTCTGAAAGCTGCTGTGTGCCTGGCTGAGGACAGGCACAATCCACACAGAGAGCAACCAGAGCTAAACGCTGCGCTTTCCTGGGTGAAGTTTCCTCAGAAAAAATACATTGACAAAAACAAATAACCTGCTACTGCGAGCACCAGGAAGAACAAAGTCCCTGACCGGTTACCGGACCTTCCCGGCTGTGGTAAAACCATCCGCCCTCGGTACCCCCGTTTCCCAAAAGCCCGCAGCACAGCTTGGGTGGGGGGACAGGCAGGTATCCCACCTTGGGGCCCAGAGAGGGGCACAAGCGTTACCTGTGGGATTCAGAAAAGAAGTTCATTACCAAGGCCTGCTTCAAAACGTTCATCATCAAGGCCTGCTTAGAAGAAGTTGGTCACCAACAACTGACAGCTCCCAAGGACAGAGTAGAGCTAGGAAGGAAGTGAATCAGCATGCCCGCAGAAACCAAGGACAGAGGAGAGACCTGTAAGGTAAGAAGGAATCTCTGAATCAAAGAGTGAGCTCAGCACAAAGATCATGGGCAGTCTGAACAGAAACCAAGAAACTCCCTGAACACTGGCGAGTGTCAGCTGTCTTCTTAACAAAAGGAAACAGCCAAATCAGCATGCTGAGGTGGAAAAAAACAACGAGGTCAACAAGCGGACAGCTGGAATTTGAGGAGAACGACCACCAAGGGCCCCCGAAAGAAGCCCCAGAATCAAACAGCGCATGCTCCGGTGGGAGGGGAAATATGGTCATGATTTCTGGGAAATAATTGGAATATCAATGACTTTCCTCGGAAAATTAAGGAGTAGGTGCGTTTTAAGTTTGACAAACACTTTGCTGGCGTGACCTACGGCATGCACACTGGGCTGAGGTATCCCCCGTGCACCCAGCGCTGCAATAAAGAAGGCCTGCTTTCTGAATGCCAATTTGGCGTTAGAAAGTTTTTGGGCCGGTTGGCGGTTGCCCAAGCATCTGCCAAGGGAGCTGCCTCCAACCAGGAGCGCTCCCCACCCGCTGCTCTGCCAACAACGCCCCGGCGCGTGCTCCCACCAGGAGGCAGAAACAGCTCCGTGTCTGGAAATCCCCATTTCTCAAAGGCTGTCGGCAGAGGCGGGGCTGTCCATCAGCACCAGACCCACAGGAGGGGACAGCAAAGGCCCCTGGCCTGTCCCCACCACAGCATGCCTGCCCCAAAGCCCGGAGCCGCCTGCAGAGAGGAGGCCACTCTGCCTTCCCCTGCCCTGCGGACATCCAACACCCACCTCCAGCTGGCAGGGCTGGGGCTGGCGACCCTGGGGGCAGCAGCAGGAACCGCTCCCACCCTGCTGCTGGGGCTGGCCCTGGGGCTGAGCCCTCGGGCCCAGGGCTGGGGACTGGGCCGTGGCGGGGCCCGTGGGCGGTGAGGCCTCCAGGCCCCTGCCCCAGGCCCATCCCCACTGGCACATACCTGCTCCTGCAGCTCCCCTGGCCCTGTGGCCTGGCCCTGGCCCTGGCCCTGGCCTGGCCCTGCTCCCCCCGGGCCCCGGCTGCCCCCGGCCCGGCTCCCGCCCCTTTCTCCTCAGGCCCCTGGGCCTCGGCCCCCTCCGGCCCCGCCCCACCCGGCTCTGACTGACAGCCCGCCTCCGGCTCCGCCGATTGGCTCCGCCGTGGCCAATGGCGCGGCTGGGGGGGCTGGGCCTGCGCAGGGCGGGAGGGGAGGGAAGGGCGAGGGGCAGGGCCGGGGGCAGGGCCGGGGGGGAGCTGCCCGGGCTTTGCTGGGCACCGGCACGGCTTTCCCAAAGGGTGGCTCTGGCTGTGCTCCAGCCACCGCCCTGGGCAGGAGGAGCTGCGTGCCGGGAGCCGCTGGCAGCGGCCAGGCTGAGCCCGGCACCCAGGGCCTCCCTCAGGCCTCGCTGCCCCCGGGCGCTGAGGAGGAGAGACGCCCTGTGCTGGCGCGGCCCAGGGCGTCCTCCTGCGGCCAGAAGGGGGGACAGAGCCCTGTCCCTCTCCCCACGGGGGCTGACCGCTGTCCTTGGCTTCTGTCCCCGGGGGTCCCCGGTGCTGGCAGGCCCCGCGGGGCCTCGGGGCCAAGCAAATGCCGGGGCGCCAGGGGCTGCTGGGGCCCAGGGCGGCTTTGGGCCTCTCCGAAGCCGAGGCACGGCCGCCCCTTTGCTTCTGCAGGTGCAGTTGTTTGCTACCCCCTGGGAGTCTGGGAGGCCTTCGGGGAAACGAGGAGGTCCCAGCACGCACGCAGGGAGGAGGACAGTGAAAAGGAGCCCTGTCAGGGTTTTTCTGCTGGTTCCCATCTGAATGCAGACACCTGCGGGCATCAAAGAGCGAGGGGGGCTGCGCTGGTCTTCGTGATAACTGCGCTCCTTTCTTTTTCAGTTGTGTGCCCACCCTTTTCCTTTTCTCCACCTTTTCTTCCTTCCCCTTTCCCCCCCAGTTGCACTCTCTGTTAAAGGTAATGAGGATTTGTCTTTCTGGACACATCATCTGGACACTTTCAAAGTCTGTTTTTACCCTAAGCTGGTCTCTGTGCTCCCAGTTTTAACTCTGTATTCTGTATTGCTGATCTTTATGGAGGACCGGGAATTGGGTGTACTGACGAAAACGACAGATATTCAAATGCAATCCTGCCTAGAGGATTAATGCTGTCATTTAGGTATTCACGCAGTCCAGTTCTCTCTCAGCTACATTGGCATTGTTTGCCTGCTCCTGTTTTCCAGCCGCCTTAAAGATACGCCTCTCCACCACAATTAGTAGATGTCATCAGCTTGTGGTTTTGCCATGTCTTTCTGATGTTGGTTCTCAAGAAATAAAGTAGGCGGATGAGTTACAGGGAGTCTCAGAAAGACAGTACAGCAGCATCCTGGTACCCATGAAGCATTTGCAAGCAACAAACCCTGAATTTATGTGGCTCTGCATGTAGACTTTGGGCAGATTGCTGCAGGAGTTGCTGCAGTGCTTTCAGGCACTACCTAGTAATTCTGGACGCCACAGCGTTGTGCTTATAAACATGGCCTTGTTTTGGGGGTTAATTTCAATGCGTATGCTTAGTGCTGTCTTGTCAATGCATCCTGCGTTTCTGGCTGGATGGCACCCTCTCCTGGTATTGTAATGCTGCCCTGAAAGGAGAGGAGAGATGCTGCTGGCATCAAAGCTCAAAGCAATACCCGTGTGTGGGGATTTCCAGACACGGAGCTGTTTCTGCCTCCTGGTGGGAGCAGATGCCGGGGCGTTGTTGGCAGAGCAGCCGGTGGGGAGCGCTCCTGGTTGGAGGCAGCTCCCTTGGCAGATGCTTGTGCTACCGCCAACCGGCCCAAAACCTTTCTAACGCCAATTTGGCATCCCTTCTATGGGGACAGATTTGTTCCTGCAAATTGAAGCCTTTTCAAGGAGAGGCAGTAAGGGTCTTCCCTTCTGAATTGATCTGATTGTTAGAGTGTTTGCAAGAGATGAGAGGTACAGATTTACCGCCTCTCAGGCAGAGGAAGAAAATGGTTCTGGTTTTTGGTTATCTTGGTGAGAATTTAAAATACTGAGATACTAGATAAAAGAAGGTTACTTTATGTGTCTCCTACACGCACTTTATATAACAGTCTCCTCATAAAGTGGAGACTTGGAGAGAGATTGAAGAGGAAGGCTCAGACTTGTGAAACCCAGGATAAATTGTTTAAGGCCAAGACAAGAGCAGACCAACTTGTTTTTCACTGTTTGCTGTGGCTGATTCCTGCTCTGCACGCGTCGGTATCATCCTGGGTATCTGATTCTTCTCATGCACCACAGAGGAAGGCAGGGCTCCCAGCTCAGGGCTGTGGTTTTTCTGGGAGAGACCAAGTGCCCTCAAGGTTACGTGTTGCACTACAAAGTGTTGTACAGCCAGATGCGCTTTTATGTTTCTAGCTTTGAACTTGGTTGCAGTAATAATAATAACAACAACAGCAACAACAAGAGCAACAACAATAATAATACTACTACAAAGAAGAAGCCAGGTTTTATTAGGTGGACTGATATGGCTAGGAAAAAAAAAGGCTAAAGTCCCAGACCCACAAGCTCTCCCAGTCTAATGTATTCCTTCTCCTTACAAACCTTGCTGACTATATTCTTGGCAGTGGTGCAGTCTCACCAGGAGAACGGATCTAAAAACAAAGAGCTGTCATTCTTTTTTAAGTAAATTGGGCACAGACAGGTTGTCCCTTAGCGCCTAGGTTTGTGACAGCTCCTGGCCATCCCTGGAGGCTGTAACACACAGGCAATGCCCCTCTGGCAATGCCTGATGAGGTGGTGGGATGCCCGGACAGCCAAGGAGTGACCTACGCTGGAGAAGAATATGCTGGGAAACAGAGGGGAGATCAGCCTCATGGATAACGCTGGCAGTGCAATGGTAGGGCCAGCACTGGAGAAAAGTGTCAAGGGGGCTGATGAACTTCAGGGCTGTGACGCCATGGAGCCCCCAGCCGGGTTTGCAGGGGAGGATTTCAGCAATAGACGTCCCTCACTATCAGGAGTAACGCCTGTGGTCTGCTCTGAGGGCAGAGGGGTGCAGTTCGTTTCCACTGTGAGGATGCTAAAAGCAGCATTTGTAATGGATGCATGTCCAAATGGTACTTAAAAATGTGTTTGGCGGGGTCAAGGGTGCTCTGTGTGGGGCGTGGATAACAAGGAGTGAGCAGTGGGAGCTGCAGCGGGACCCATGTGGGAGCGGGTGAGGTGCTGCCGGGGTCAGAGACGGTTCCAGCCAGCTCCAACAGAGGTGTGAGCAGCCATCGCCTGCCAAAGCTCCAGCAGTCAGGGGAGCCCACCGCTCCCCGCTGCAGACACGTTGGGTAGGAGAGGCAGGAAGAAGCAGGGAAGGGTAGAAGGAAGCCCCTAAGCACTTACAGCCCGGTGTGGCCATGTGGGGACATGGCAGGGGTGAGCCCCAGCCTGGGAAACCCCTCCTGGTCAGGAGAGAGTGAGGTGGGTGAGGGCAGATCCCTGAAGCCCCTGCCCACTGCGGAGCCCCCCTGGCAGGGCCTGGGCGGGTGGGGCGGGGGGACGGGGGTGTGCAGCCCCTCTGTGACACGGTCTGGGGTCACAGTGGGACAGCCCCGCATCACAGTGGTGACAGCCCCCCTTTCCCCATCGTCACCAGCATCCTCCCCACACACCCCGGCGAGGCCGAGGGGACTCCAGGCGCTGGGGGCTGCTCTTGCCACCGCTCTGCTCCGGAGGAGCTGCTCTGCAGTGAGGAGGAGAAGGCAGAGGCAGGCGGCACAACAGCACTGGGAGTGGTGAAGGGCGTAGGAGGAGGAGGAGAGCAGAGAGGAGGAGGAGGCTTTTTGCAGGAAGCAAGAGAGCCATCGGCCAGCCATCTGCTGCACTAGTTGACCTGGAGCAAGGGCGGAACTAAGATGGCAAAGGACCTCTTCTTGCAGCCTGGCTTGTTTCCAACAACTGAGAAGCTCAGGAGTTCTGGTAAGGCCTTCAGACCCAATTTCATGGGTGTTGTCGGGTCAAGGCCATCTCTGAAAACAGGCGTGGAAACGCTGAGGGCTGTGGGGGTGGCTGCTCAGGACTGCTGACTGCAAGGCGGGACCTGCTTGACCATCCCTAAGGGCTGAGGGGCTGATTTGGGAGCCAGGGCTCCTGGTTCTCTTCCGACGTTGCCCCTGCCTTCCTGGGGCACCCCAGGCAGAAGTCTCTGGCCCCGAAGGGCTGCTCCTTGCCCGGCGGTGGGCATTGCCCAGCCTGAGCTCAGGTCTGAATGGAAGAGCTGAAGGTGCTCATGGGCCGTGCGGAGTCAGTGCGTTTGGAGCTGCGACACAGGGAGACTGGCCCCTGCTGGGGAGCCATCAGGGCCTGCCCTGAGCCTCTGCACTTTTCGTGGAGCACAGCACCGTGCCCTCGCTGGCGTGGCAATCCACTGCCAGTTTCGCGTGGGAGTGGGTCACATCCCGGAGAGCTGCACCTCTTGCAGGCAGGCTGAGGTGTCCTTTGGTTCTTGCCGGGCTCTAGAGAGACCATCTGAAATGCTTGTGTTAGAAATGCGTCGGTCCTTGGGCAGGAGCGGGCTGACTGGTTTTGAGGTTGCCACCTCAGAGCATGACATGTCTTTCCCTTGTTTTTCCAGAGTTGGCGAACATTTGGGCCAGCGCATCATGGTACCTCAGCCAACAGCTGGCTCTCCACCAGGTGGGACTTCCCTCCTTCTCCTCCCCTCACATCCTGATGAAGGCTGATGAAGTCCTGACAGCCCTTTGCCATGGAGTGCCATTGTTCTTGCCCTCCTTTGAAAGCATGACACTGCAATGCACAGGTGTGCAACGGACCAGCTCCTCTGTGCCTTCAGATGTACCATAAGGTCCAGGCCTAGTGTCAGAAAAAGGGCTGGACTTTTTCTGGGGCTTCTGGAGTCCCCACAGTCAGATCTGCATGACAAAACTTGGGACACTTGAGGGTTTATTCCAAGTGTGGGACCGTGCCCCCCGCCTTGCCTTTTATCTTAATGAGCCAAACGATGTTTGTCAGCTTTTCCTGACCTGTCTGTTTCTTCATGGGTGAAGGGGAGTGAGAGGCAAAAGTGCGGACCCTGTTTGTCTTCTCCCAAGGTTTCCAAGGAGCCCATCTTGCTCCTTTGTAGGAGGCGGGGCCTGGGCAGGGCACTAAGCACCATCACCGTTCTCTGACAAGTCATTCGTCTGTTCCTCCAAGACTTCTTCTGATCCTCCATCTCCTCTGTTTCAGGCTGTCCGCATTCCTGGACTTGGGACTTTTGCAGTTGTCAGAGAGCAAGTAGCCAGCACGGAGCAGGATCTGGTGGTTGTGGAGAGACCCGTGTTTCATCTTGCAAAGGCTATTGCGCAGGATCATGACCTCCGATATGGTTACATAGACGTTCCTGGTAAGCAGACAGATGGAAAGCGGCGCTTGCCCTTGAGCAGAGTGGGGAGGTGTGCTCTGGTGTCCAGAGGTGACTGAGCGGAGTACCAAACTCCCGCCGCAGTCCTGAGAACAGCTTCAGCGCGACAAAACCAGCCTGCTCGGAAAAAAAGGACCCTGCCTACCTACTCATTTTAAATAATCACCAGAGGACAATCCAGCCTAACAGCACACTCCCTTTGACCTGCTTTAACAACAGGTTTCCTTCCAGTTTTCTTGGTGCTGTGTCTTCTCGTTACCCAGTGTTTCAAGTCTCGCTCCCTCTTTCTGCTGCACTAGACCTCGTGCAGGCAAAGGCCAGGGCTCTTCCCGGCTCTCACAGCCTCTTTGCAAGGGGGAAAAGCGGGGGAAACCCAGCGGGGAAAGACGGTTCGTTCCAAACCCCAGTGACCACGATGCCTGTGCTTTGTAGTTGCTGCTGCCATCGCAGCAGCTGCCGTAGGACCCTGGGGGGCACCAAGAGCTTGGGTCTGTGTTTGCAGTGCGTTTATCTCTAATGACAAAGAGGGCCCCGAGGGTGGGCATGGCTCCAATGGCCTGGCACCCTCCAGCTTACTGTGGGACCTGGCGCCTATCTCCCACCTTGTCCTGCAGCCATGGCTCTTCTTCCTGCCAAGCGCCTCTTGGGCGCTTTCTTTACCTTTCTGTATCAGAGAAAGCATAGCCGTCCACTCCGCGCCTCACTTTCCCCTTGTAACAGGAAGGGACGACCCGAGCTTCTCCTCAGAGGTGCTGTACCAGCTAGACAACTCAGTAGCAATATATTGCCTGAGGGCCTGGAAGCTGCAGACCTTTGGTTGTAGCCTGCTTAGCAGCTCTGCAAGTTCACGTGTTCCTCTTACTTTTCAGGTCATCAACATTTTGAGCAGCTGCCCTATGCTCGCATAGCCTCCGACAACGCTGTCTCTGAGAGCACGGTGCAGCTTTGCATGGAAAGGACCATGCGTCTTTTCCGTGTCTGCCTAGAGAACAGGAAGAACGTTGCTCTCGTTTGGAGGGACATGGGCATGCTGATCAGCCAGGGAAGAGACGTAAAAATGAGTTTTTACACTGACTTTTTGCAAAGGCTGAATGGGACTGACAAGGCATTGCAAGCTGTTCTCGAGGTAGGATTTTCATTTTTGCAGCGCCACTCCTGGTTCTTCTGCCATGCGTTCTGGGGCGGGGGGCTGCTTTCTGCTGGTCTGCCATGCCTCGTTCAGCCACCTGGGCTCCTCGTGGCCTACAGTGCAGCAGGCTCTCTGTAGAGCACTTCCCTTGCGTGCAACGGTCTGGCTTTGCAAGAGGTACCCGCAGAGGGGCCTCGCTTTGTGACCGAAGGCCAGCGCTGATGGTGGGGAGCGCTGCTTGCCCCGCTCTCGGGGCAGGGAACAGAGGCACAGGCAGAGCAAGGCTTGCTGAAGCCAGAGCCCTTTGGCTGCTCTGGCTCTTTGCTTGCGTTGGTCTAAGGTGGACTGAGCAGCCAGCCCTTCCCAGCGTCCCCATCTCCCGTCATCTGTCTCTGTCCTCGTTGCAGATGCCAGAGATGAGGGACTCGGTCATCTCACGCCATGACACTGCTGCTGCCCAGACCTCTTCTGGATGTGTTATCGTCCTACCAGGGTACGTTTGCTCCTGCAGCCCCTTGGCTGAGCAAGCGAGCAGCTTCTCAGCCCACGCTTGGGAGGGCTCCCTTGCCAGGCGCTGAGAACCGTACTCGGGATGGCACTGAGGACTGAGTGTTTCGGAGGCCTTGTTGGCAGGGAACTCCCTGCTTGCTCCTGTTCGGTTTGACTTCCTTTGGAGGAACATGGGAGAGCGACACTGCTTTATGCGTCTGTCCTACTGTGGACCTAGAGAGGCAGTTAGGCAACGTTTTCCACCAGGTTTCTCCTGCTCGTTTTCTTTCCTGTGCGTGAGACTGCCTTCTGCTTGGGGCCAAGGGGTAGCGGGGTGGTTTCTTGTCCAAGCAGGAGCTTGCATCTGGCCGGGTTCTGCAGAGCTCTGTCTCGTGCCAACATTGCTGTGCAGTGCCATGGACGACTGAGGGGAGGGAGGGGACTCCTTAGAGCTGCAAAGGCATTAATCTGCGAGGCGCGGCAAGAAACTTAGAGAACAAGCTCAGAATTCCAAAGGGTGCTGGATCATCAGAGCACTAGAGATTAGTCTGCTCTCCACGGGCACTATGAGTGAGAGAGGACTCATTTTCCCCAGAAGCAGCAAGGGCGTTTTGTGGGAGGTCGACCATTCTGACGGGAGGGACGGAAGGCCACTGGCACAGGCTGATGGGGCCTGGCCTGCCCCTCCAGGCACTGGAGTTCCTACTCCGGTCCTCCGGGATGGGCTGCCTTGGGAAACAATGCGGTGTCCTTTCTTCAGCCTGGTGCCTTCTTCCTCTTTCCAGGTACAAGCTTGAGACCGTGCCTAAAATGGCAACAGTGAAGGCAGACCTGACAGGACATAGGAAGGCTGCCCCAGAGCGGGGCTGGGGAAAAGGCAACGGCACTGGAAAGAAAGGTAAGGGACCAGCGGGTTGCTGGCAGGGGCTGTAGGTTTTCCTTGCTCCGTGTCTGGAGGGGATTAGAGCTGAGATTACCCCAGGATGCCTGGAAGAGGGAGAGGCACCTCCTGTGACTCGCTGTACCCATTATGGTAAAGCTGCAGTGAGCCATTGTGGAACAAGGTCTCAGGACAGCCCTGCACCACAAACGGCCGCTGGGACTGCTGAAGGACACCTTCCCAGTGGCCTCCACTCCTCAGCCCGTGCTCCAAACAGTGCAAAGCTCTAACACTGCTGCTTCTGCTTTCCATCGTATTCTCAGATGTTTCCGAAGCAATGCCTTTGGTGTGAACCTTCCCCAGCAGCAAATCTGTGTGCCTGGGACCAATGCAGAAACCCAAAAGCCGGCTGCTCTTGTGCTAAATGATTGCCCTCCCCAGAATGACTCTTGGAGACCACCAGCATCTCCCATTTCAGCACACAAATGAGAGAAAGCCGTGAAAACAGTTTTCCCCAGGGAATAATGGTGCACTGTAGGCATGAGGAGCTGGACAAAAAACCAGTGTTGGAAGAGGCCTAAGACCTCCCAGGAAACATGGCTTTCATCCAAAGGGATGAAAAGGACCACTTTGATCAGGGTTAGCACAGGCTTGAGCAGACCTGCCCGTCACTCATGTTGGAACTGGGACACAATAGGCACGCAGTTGCCAGAACAACACCGAGATGCTGTTCTAAGGAATCATCTCATTTCCTCTTTCTAGAGGATCTTGCCGAGAAGCGTCTCCTTCGCCGAGCAAGGCTTTCTCCAAAGCGGTTACCTGCCATGACTGTAAAGCCAGAGGAGAGTGAGAAAGCTGAGGGGAGTGAGCCTCGTGCTAGGTGAGACACGTGCATAAATGTGCAATGATGCAAAGATGACCGCGTGCTCTCGTCTCTGTGGGAGCGAGATGTTTCTCCTGGACACAGAGGCTAGACGAACTCAAAGTGTGGTTATCCACGGCCCACTAACCAATGGTTTCTTGGTGGACGGCAAGCGTCCCATAGCTTCTTGGGAGACTCTGCTGGCAGCGTCATTTCTTTCTTTGCTCCTGCTGTGCAGATGCGCTGAGTGAGTAACTGGAAATGCTCATTCCAGGAGAGGAAGGTCTTTTTGGCTTTCCCTTCAGATTGAAACAACCCCGACCTTTCTGTTTGCTGAGGACAGAGTTCTGCAGTTAGTTACTGCAGAGGATTCCTCTGATTAACCCGAAGCCTCTTCTATGCTAAAGCCTGCCTTATGGCCTGCAAAAGAGAAGGGCCAAAGAGAGCTCAGTGGCAGGCCTGCTTTTCGCATGGGGTCGTGTCCTCCTCCTTTTGACACTACGTCCCCAGCACCCAACCTGCTCGTAGAGCCCGTGAGCACTCTGTATTTCAGACCACTGAGCAGACTTCAGTGCACTGACCCGGAGGGCGTAGCGGTATCTCCGGGCATAGGACCCTGTTCCTCTCGTTGCTGCAGCAAGAGAGGGCCTAGACTGGGGCATGCTGAGTTTTAGTGGGGCTGTTGGGCACATCCAAGTCTGACAGCTTGGGGTCTTCTCTGTCTCTGGGCACTTGATCAGAAGGAGGCAAGCAGAGCGCATTCTGCTGCAGAAGCAGGGGCGCCACTTGGAAGCACAAGATGCAGAACCAGCTCCTCCTGCCCTCCTGCCAACGCACCCTGTTGTGTCTTTGCAGGCAGCTCCCGGCCATCCAGGGGAGCTCCTTGAAGGCAAAGGAGGAGAAAGAGAAACTAATTCCTCTGGTCGAAGTAGACTTCATTGCCAGAACTATTGAGAGGAGTGAAAAGGTACCTGACACGGGCTGCTGCAGTGAGCGTGTTGTAGCGGACTGTAGAGAAGCGTTGCTCCATGCACGCCGATTCTCACAAGATTCGTCGCTGTGTGTTCACGGGGCCAATGCCTAGTTGCTTTGGTGCTTCCTTGAAGAGAGGCGGGTTACTCTGCCCTTTGAGAATAGCCTTTTCACTTCCATTGGCCTCATGAAACACACCCAAAGACCTTACTTGTGGATGTTTTCTGTCGGCAACGTGACTGCAAGGCTTGTCGGGGATAGCCAGCTGCCAGGTGGTTTTTAGCCTGGCGGTCGCTTAGCTGCCTGGTCTTTACAGGCGGGCTCTTTGTTGGAGCCTGCAGGAACCTGGGAGCAAAGCAGCGTGGAGAGAAAGGCAGAGGAGAAGGGGCAGAAGGGAGGGTAGGAATGAAACCAGCTCAGCCCTCTGCAGGGCAGACTAATGCTGCCTGCTGTTGCATTTTGGTCGCCCTCCAGAATAAACACTCCAATAGGAAGGAGAAGCTTCCAGAACACATCCAGAAATACTTGGATGAACACAAAAAGAGTAAACCAGAGATGGTGGAAGAGAAACAGAGGAAACGGCATACCCCGCCAGCAATCAAAGGGAAGGCTAAGAGAGAAAAGGGGACACCCGGAGCGAAAGCCAAGAGACGAGAGTCGCAGAGGAGCCAGGTACTCTGAATTCCTGCAGAAAAAGAGCAGTTTCTCCTCCAGGGGGGCTGAGATTGCAAGGTGCCTCTAGCACCCAAGCCCTCATAGCAGCGTTGCTGCAGCCGATCTGGGCGGGTGACTGCTGCCTTTCCTGAGCAAGAGGGGTGACAGGGAGTTGTTGTGAAACCCTGGTGCCAGTCAAGGGCGTGCTGAGGTCCTTCTCCTGGTTTTCCCTGTCCCACTAGGGTTTGTGCCAGAAGTGGTTTGGGGGTGTGCGTGCTGGGAAGCAGCACCCTCTGGGTGCAGGGCTGTTGTACGAGAGTCTCTTCCTGTGCAGGAATCCATTTCCTCTGTGCAATCATCAGTCAGCGTCCCGACTAGCACGGACATAGGGGAGTCCAGCCCTGACACCCTGGAGATGATGATGGAGGAGTGGGAAGAAGCCAGAGAAGAGGCTGGGGCTGAAAAAGAGGAAGACACTGTCCCCCCTAAGCGGTAAGAGTGCGCCAGCTCCATCCAAGGCCTGGGGCAGTGGGGTGGTGGTGTGGCACAGGTGGTGGGTCAAGGAAGCCAAGCCCTGAGCCCTGGGGCTGCATAGAGCGCCCGGGGATTTCTCCAGCCGTGGGCATGAGCTGGGTTAGAAAGCAATGGCAGGGACCAAAGCAGGTGCTTGAAACTCATCCTGCCCCGAAGGGGCTGTGGGGCCAAATGGGGCCACGTATGTGTGGGGCTGGGGGTGGGAAGAGGCAGGAGGGTCACAGCTGCAGGGTCAGAGAGACTTTGTCCTTGCTGGTGCAGGAGCCTTTCCCCACGGACACACCAGGCCCTGCGGGAGGTGGTGACGTGCATCCTGGGGCAGGTTGCCCGCAAGCGCAGGGGGCAGAGGGACAACCAGCTGGATCTGCAGGACAAGCTCCAGTGGTAAATCTCTCCGGACACAGGCAGTGCTTCCTCTCCCGCAGTGCCCTTCCTCCCGCTCCCCACAGCACTAGGGGAGAGAGGCGCTTTCCTGGCACCGGCCTCTCGGCAGAGCCACCTTCTGCAGCCGCGGCAGGCACCCAGCTTGGGAGCCCCCGCTGCAGAGCGGTCTCCCTGTGCTCACACCACCTCCTCCCGCTGTGTGTCTGCAGTGAGCTGGCAGTGCTGCAGTGGCATCGGTCGGGGAAAGAGGCAGGCAGCAGCCACCAACTGCAGGAAGCTGGACCTCAACCCGTACCCCCTGCTAGGCCAGGGAAGAGGAGGGCAGGACCGGTACGTGGCATGGGCTCCTGGAGGGACTGTGTCGTATCCACCTGTAGAAAAGCATAGTTATACGCGTGTGACGTCTTACAAGACCCCTTAGCGTGTGCTTAGCTGAAGGCTGAAGCACTTCTCCCGAGGCTTTCTCGAGAGGCAGCCTTCACTTGTGTCATCTCCAGAAACACCCACAGACTTGATGTGGTGGTGTTTGCAATGACGACGGCAGTGCCAGGCTTGTCTGGGATAGCAAGCAGCTGGGTTGCTTTCAGCCCCACGGTCGCTTGGCTCAGGGCTCATTGCAGAAGGGCTCTGCAGTGGGGCCTGTGAGAACTGCGAGCAAAGCAGGGCTCATGGAGAGGCTGAAAAGAAGGGGCAGGAGGGAGGGGGAGAGCTAAAATCCCCCCAGCCCTCTGCCAGGGAGACTAACGTTGCCTGCTGCTGCATTGCCATGGCCCTGCAGGCACAGCCCCACGTGTGCACGGAGGAGGAAGGAGGCAAGCTGTGGGACTCCTTGCGCAAGAAGTGCCAGCAGAAGGCGAAGGCAAAAGTGGCAGCCCCGAAGGCCTGGAAAGAAGAGCGAGAGCAATGGCAGGCCCAGGTACTGCAGGCGGTGAAAAACACTTAGGAAAAGGGCATTCCTCTCCTGCCGGGGAGCCAAGGTGGGAAGGTCCCTAAGCCCTAGGAGCATGGGGGCTGACTGTCCTGTGTGGGGCCGTACCAGCTGGAGGTGCCTTCCCTGCTGCCCAGCGCCACCTCCTGTGCTCAGCCCTCTCTCTCTGTGCAGGGCTCCTGCATTCGCAGCACTCCAGAGTGGTGGGGAGAGGGCAGAAAAGAGCCTTCCGTGGAGGATGAGGAGAGCCCAGAGGACAAGCTGAGTCTTCGCCTTTTGGAGCCCTCACCTCTGAAAAGGTGAGTGTGAGCCAGCTTGAGGCCAGACCTGGGCCAGCTGGGGGCTGGTGGCCCAGCTGTGGGTGAGGGAAGCAAGTCCCAGCGCCATGGGGCTGGGCACGGACAGCATCCCCTCCTTTCTCATGCCCTGGGAATGGCAGGGGTCAGTCCCCGATGCCCGGTGCCTCTCTGCAGCCCCAAGCACAGCCGGCACTGAGGGGGCTGTGGGGTTGAATGGGACTGTGTGCGTGGGGACAACTGGGAGAGAGGAGAGGCAGGAGGGTCTCGGTCGAGATGTGAGACTTTGTCCTTGCTGCGGTAGGAGCCTTTCCCCAAGGACCCAGTGGGCTTTGCGAGGAGCAGCGACCCGCCTCCTCGAGAAGACAGAGAGAAGAGCCCATTGCCGTGGTGGTGAGGAGGAGTCCCTCAGGTAAGGATCTCCAAACATGCGCGGTGTTTGCCGCTGCCCAGCAGTGCCCTTCTTTCCTTCGACTCCCCGCAGCCCCTGGGCAAAGAGGGTCTTTTCCTGACGGCCCTCGTGGCATGGAGAGCGGCAGGCTGGGATTGCATTGCAGGGACCTTGAGCCTGCTCTCTCCAGACAGAAGCAGATCCCACCCCATGTGCCCTGACTAGACTTGCAGTGGTGCTCTGCACCTCTGTGTGCATACAAGGCTACAGAGCTTTGTATTCAACTCCTCAGCATCGGGGAGCAGATCTAGTCCGCATCGGCGAGTGCCAGGAGAGCCTCTCGCACACAGAGGCTCCTGAGAGAGATGTCCAGCAAGAGCCTCCTCCAGCATGCCGAGGGCCAGTGCCGGCCAGCCAGGCTGTTAACACCAACGCTTCCTTCTCTTCAGTAAAGCCCTGTCCGCAAACAACTGGGTCTGACACTCTGGGTCTTTCCTTGGTGGCTGTGAAATCTGCTCTCGGCAGTGGGTGAGCTTTGGTGGGGCGGGGAAAGGCCGCTGCAGGCAAGAGGGCTGGAGCTTCAGTCCTGCTCCAAGGGCAGCCCTCTCGCAAGGCTTTGCTGCACCTGCTCGGCTGCAGCCCTCCTCTTTGTGGCCCGTGCACCTCCTGGTCCCTGGCAGTGTGCCCTGCTGTGGCTGCACATCCCTGCTGAGGAGGGGATTTTCCCCAGGGGGAGAGGAGGTGTGGGACTAGGGAAGTGGAGGAGGAGGAGGAGGAGGAGGAGTGGTGGGCACCCAGGGGAGCAGAGCTGCAGGGGGAAGCTTCTGGGGGCTCTCAGAGCCAGAGCACTGCGGGGCGCCCAGGCCAGCGCTGTCAGGGGTACCCAGAGCTGTGCAGGCACCACCGTGTGCCACAGGGACAATGAAACCCCAGGAGGGAACCATGCCTGGGGAGAGGGACGTTATAGAATCACAGAATCATTAATGTTGGAAACGACCTGTGAGGTCACCAAGTCCAACTGTTAACCTAACATCCTGGTCCACCTCTAAACCATGTCCCTAAGCACCACATCCACATGGTTTTGAATACTTTCAGGGACTGTGATTGCACCACTTCCCTGGGCAGCCTGTTCCAATGCCTAACCACTCTCCGTGAAGAAATTTTTCCTAATATCTAACCTAAATCTCCCCTGGCACAACTTGAGCCCAATTCCTCTTGTCCTATCACTTGTTTCCTGGGAGAAGAGCCTGACCCCCACCTGGCTGCAACCTCCTTTCAGGTAGTTGTAGAGAGCAATAAGGTCTCCCCTCAGCCTCCTCTTCTCCAGGCTAAATAACCCCAGCTCCCTCAGCCGCTCCTCATAAGACTTGTGCCCCAGACCCTTCCCCAGCTTCGTTGCCCTTTGTCATGGTTTAACCCCAGCCAGCAACTAAGCCCCACACAGCCGCTCGCTCACTCTGCCCCCCCCCCCCCCGGTGGAGAGAATGGGAAGAGTAAAAGTGAGAAAACTCATGGGTTGAGATAAAGACAGTTTGATAGGTAAAGCAAAAGCCACACACACAAGCAAAGCAAGGAATTCATTCACTGCTTCCCATGGGCAGGCAGGTGTTCTGCCATCCCCAGGAAAGGAGGGCTCCATCACACGCAACGGTTACTTGGGAAGACAAACACCATCACTCTGAACGTCCCCCCCTTCCCTCTTCTTCCCTCACCTTTATATACTGGGCATGATGTCATATGGTATGGCATAGCCCTTTGGCCAGTCTGGGTCAGCTGTCCTGGCTGTGCCCTCTCCCAGCTTCTTGTGCACCGGGCAGAGCGTGGGAAGCTGAAAAGTCCTTGACTGGTGTAAACTCTGCTCAGCAACAACCAAAACATCAGTGTGTTATCAACATTATTCTCCTCCTAAATCCAAAACACAGCACTCTACCAGCTACGAAGAAGAAAACTAACTCTATCCCAGCTGAACCCAGGACAAAACTGTTTCAGTGGGAGTTTTAACTGCCGCAGAGCTGCAGGCTGACGACCTTACCATCACTGTCACAGCGCCCCAGTTCACAGCCATTACCCTTTGGAAAGGCTCAAATGCGCGTCACCTCCTCTGAAGAGGACCTGCTGCTTTCCTGTTGACAGCGTTAGCAGCAGAGCCCTCTGGCTCTCCAGCCCACACTTTCCCACTTTCTGCCCAGGAGTGAATGGCTTTCAGCCGCTACCTTAACGGCTCTCTTGCCCGTGCTCCTTTTCTGTCTTGCCTCCCACCGTATCACTCAGGGTGGGCTTCTTGTCATTCTACACTGAGCCCAGCTTCTCAGCAGGAGGACTACACTGCTCTCCCCACGCTTACCTAGTGTAGGATATGGAAAAGAAATTAGAATGAGCAAATAGTAATTCTACCCGTAGCCCGTATCTATCTAGTCTGTAGCCTACAGCTCTGGACACACAGACCAGCCTATACTTCCCGTATCTACTTACTTGAGGATGTGTCCAGAAAGCCAAATCCTAATTACCTTTAACAGAGAATGCAACGGGGGGGGGGGGGGGGAAAGGGGAAGAAAGAAAAGGTGGAGAAAAGGAAAAGGGTGGGCACACAACTGAAAAAGAAAGGAGCGCAGTTATCCCGAAGACCAGCGCAGCCCCCCTCGCTCTTTGATGCCCGCAGGTGTCTGGGTTCAGATGGGAACCAGCAGAAAAACCCTGACAGGGCTCCTTTTCACTGTCCTCCTCCCTGCGTGCGTGCTGGGACCTCCTCGTTTCCCCGAAGGCCTCCCAGACTCCCCGGGGGTAGCAAACAACTGCACCTGCAGAAGCAGAGGGGCGGCCGTGCCTCGGCTTCGGAGAGGCCCAAAGCCGCCCTGGGCCCCAGCAGCCCCTGGCGCCCCGGCATTTGCTTGGCCCCGAGGCCCCGCGGGGCCTGCCAGCACCGGGGACCCCCGGGGACAGAAGCCAAGGACAGCGGTCAGCCCCCGTGGGGAGAGGGACAGGGCTCTGTCCCCCCTTCTGGCCGCAGGAGGACGCCCTGGGCCGCGCCAGCACAGGGCGTCTCTCCTCCTCAGCGCCCGGGGGCAGCGAGGCCTGAGGGAGGCCCTGGGTGCCGGGCTCAGCCTGGCCGCTGCCAGCGGCTCCCGGCACGCAGCTCCTCCTGCCCAGGGCGGTGGCTGGAGCACAGCCAGAGCCACCCTTTGGGAAAGCCGTGCCGGTGCCCAGCAAAGCCCGGGCAGCTCCCCCCCGGCCCTGCCCCCGGCCCTGCCCCTCGCCCTTCCCTCCCCTCCCGCCCTGCGCAGGCCCAGCCCCCCCAGCCGCGCCATTGGCCACGGCGGAGCCAATCGGCGGAGCCGGAGGCGGGCTGTCAGTCAGAGCCGGGTGGGGCGGGGCCGGAGGGGGCCGAGGCCCAGGGGCCTGAGGAGAAAGGGGCGGGAGCCGGGCCGGGGGCAGCCGGGGCCCGGGGGGAGCAGGGCCAGGCCAGGGCCAGGGCCAGGGCCAGGCCACAGGGCCAGGGGAGCTGCAGGAGCAGGTATGTGCCAGTGGGGATGGGCCTGGGGCAGGGGCCTGGAGGCCTCACCGCCCACGGGCCCCGCCACGGCCCAGTCCCCAGCCCTGGGCCCGAGGGCTCAGCCCCAGGGCCAGCCCCAGCAGCAGGGTGGGAGCGGTTCCTGCTGCTGCCCCCAGGGTCGCCAGCCCCAGCCCTGCCAGCTGGAGGTGGGTGTTGGATGTCCGCAGGGCAGGGGAAGGCAGAGTGGCCTCCTCTCTGCAGGCGGCTCCGGGCTTTGGGGCAGGCATGCTGTGGTGGGGACAGGCCAGGGGCCTTTGCTGTCCCCTCCTGTGGGTCTGGTGCTGATGGACAGCCCCGCCTCTGCCGACAGCCTTTGAGAAATGGGGATTTCCAGACACGGAGCTGTTTCTGCCTCCTGGTGGGAGCACGCGCCGGGGCGTTGTTGGCAGAGCAGCCGGTGGGGAGCGCTCCTGGTTGGAGGCAGCTCCCTTGGCAGATGCTTGTGCGACCGCCAACAAGCCCAAAAACTTTCTAACGCCAAATTGGCATTCAGAAAGCAGGCCTTCTTTATTGCAGCGCTGGGTGCACGGGGGATACCTCAGCCCAGCGTGCATGCCGTAGGTCACGCCAGCAAAGTGTTTATCAAACTTAAAACGCACCTACTCCTTAATTTTCCGAGGAAAGTCACTGATATTGCAATTATTTCCCAGAAATCATTACCATATTTCCCCTCCCACCGGAGCATGCGCTGTTTGATTCTGGGGCTTCTTTCGGGGGCCCTTGGTGGTCGTTCTCCTCAAATTCCAGCTGTCCGCTTGTTGACCTCGTTGTTTTTTTCCACCTCAGCATGCTGATTTGGCTGTTTCCTTTTGTTAAGAAGACAGCTGACACTCGCCAGTGTTCAGGGAGTTTCTTGGTTTCTGTTCAGACTGCCCATGATCTTTGTGCTGAGCTCACTCTTTGATTCAGAGATTCCTTCTTGCCTTACAGGCCTCTCCTCTGTCCTTGCTTTCTGCGGGCATGCTGATTCACTTCCTTCCTAGCTCTACTCTGTCCTTGGGAGCTGTCAGTTGTTGGTGACCAGCTTCTTCTAAGCAGGCCTTGATGATGAACGTTTTGAAGCAGGCCTTGGTAATGAACTCCTTTTCTGAATCCCACAGGTAACGCTTGTGCCCCTCTCTGGGCCCCAAGGTGGGATACCTGCCTGTCCCCCCACCCAAGCTGTGCTGCGGGCTTCTGGGAAACGGGGGTACCGAGGGCGGATGGTTTTACCACAGCCGGGAAGGTCCGGTAACCGGTCAGGGACTTTTTTTTTTCCTGGTGCTTGCAGTAGCAGGTTATTTGTTTTTGTCAATGTATTTTTTCTGAGGAAACTTCACCCAGGAAAGCGCAGCGTTTAGCTCTGGTTGCTCTCTGTGTGGCCTGTGCCTGTCCTCAGCCAGGCACACAGCAGCTTTCAGAGGAGGAATGGGACTATTCCAGGGTGAGGTGAGCAGTGGGGATCCCAGGCCTGTTGTGTGTAAGGCAATCAGGGGAAAATGTGCGGTTAGAGCTGCCTGTGTTGCTTCCCCCTTTGATTGCAGTGCTCCCCTCTAGTTCTCTGTAATCCTCACTTCTACGAGTCGGCTGCATCGGGTTTAAATTTCTGTAAGTTGCTGGTACACTTTGCAGGTGTTTCGACTTGGTTCTTCCCAGGTTTGAAAATTCCCTCTTCAGGTCTCTCTACTTTCTTCTCCCCTCTGTCCCACAGAACCGTATGTGCCTGCAGGGGCTGCAGAGTCTGTGTTTGCTCCCCGTGGTGAGGAAAATACGGGCATGAAAAAGAAAGAGATAGCGATTCTGAAAAGAGCCCTTTCTTTGTGCTCCTTTTCACATTCAGTTGCCTGTTGTGGGTTCTTAAATGATGCGAGTTACTCTGAGTCTTAGCAATCCCTTGTTTGCACGCCTGTGCTCAGGAGGTGCCTCAGAAACTCTGTTTGGGCGTGGCTTCTGTCGGACAAGTAACCGTAGCCCTTTCTGGAAAAATGGCTCCTGGGTGAGTTAGTTCCTCAGCCATAACGGCAGGGTTTCTGTTGGCGTCTGCAAGAACTCGGGAGCAAACGCTGCTGACGGAAACCGTCAGGAGAAAAGGAAGGCTGGAGAGAGCAGAAGAGATCCGTAGAGCTGCGCTGCTTGACCCCCGATGGTGTCACACCTCCTGGCACGCCGACTGGTTAAGGGTGCTCTCAGGGTGTTTTGTCACCTTTTCCAGCGCTCACCACCAGAGAGCCGACGGCCCTGGGGGAAGGGCAGCACCCCCTTCTTTGTGCACCCCAGGATCTTGTCACGCTGCCTAAGCTCCTGCGCCAGCAGAAGCGGCTGAGAGTCGACTTGTTGAGGGAGGCTGGTGTGGGCACGAGGAAGATGCCGGGAGCAGCCTTCCTTCAGGTCATCAGGGGGGATGCAGGGAGCAGAACGGGAGTGACCTGCTGCCACTGCCGTATGTCCTTGCGTGCAGAGCCAGGCTGGTTCCAGTGGAGGCAATGGTGGCGGTTCAGCAAGGGGCACTTTCTCTTGTCGTACCCTCAGAGGACGACGGCCACAGTCTGGAAAGCTGGAGGGGAAAGGGAGGGCAAGGCTGCGAGAAGTGGGATGTCATCTAGAGCGGGTTGTGGGAGTGAGGGTACCCGTTGCCTCATGGTCTCCAAAGAGAGTCGCTGCTCAGCTCTGTGGCTGCCCGGAGCCTGCTGCAGACACTGAACTGGCATCACGCTTCCCAGGGTCGATACTCGACCTTTCCCCCACCAGTCTCGTATCTGTATTCCCATTGCGCTGCCTTCCAGCACATATCTGTGCAGCACGGCTCCCCCTGAGCCCCAGTTCCCCCAGGGGACAGCGGCACGGAGCTGTGAGGAACACGCTCAGGTCTACGAGGGTTCAGGAGTGCAGGTGTTAACTGGTACTCTAGTCCAAGCCAAAACGAGCCACCTCACTACCCAGGGGGCTGGGAAGTTTGGCGTGTTAACAGCCGAGAGGTCTGCAGAAGGAGGAGCTGGAGAAGCCAGGGGATGTACAATACTGCCGTCAGCCCAATGGCAGGAGGGAGGTTATTCAGTCCTTGGGGTTGGGCTGGAAATCTGCAGCCTGTGGTGTAACGTCCTGTGCTGGGATTTGGTAGTTAGCACTCATCATCCAGCGGATCAAAAGCAGACCCTTTCTGCAGGTGTTGGCGGCAGCTGGAAAAGAGAGATTGGGAAGACCTTGCTTTTGAAAACGTAAGCCAGAGCAGAAGCCTTGTCCTGTACCTGTGTTGTCTTTCACTGCAGTTTTCACATCTGAGAGAGAAGAGGCATTTGGCTGACGGTTTGTAGGACTGCCTCTTTTGCAGATTAAACATCCCTTGCCAGCATGGAAGAGAGCTGGACATGGACAAGCAAACGCTTGGGGCAGCTGCAGCGTAGGGATGGGGGCAGTCTGTCATATTTCTGTCAGGCTCAAAAGCTACAGGATGTTTCCATTGCAAGAGGCGAGTCTGTTGGGAGCTCCAGTCTCCCAAATTCCAAACCCCGTGTGTGAAAGAGTGCTGAGCCCCGTTGTTTCTTTCTGCTGCTCTCTAACGCAGTTTCTCTGGCTTTTTCTTTGGTTGGTTTTTAATGCCTGGTAGGTGTCCAAGCTCCGTTCCATCAAGGCACTTGCAAACCTGCCACTTGCCCAGCTTCTGCTGGGGGCCAAGCCAAAGGGATGAAGCCTCGTGCTCGTAGCAAGCCCGAAGCAAAGTTAAAGCGCTGAGAAGTTCCCCCAGTCAGCCCGGAGCCAGAGTGCAGGTATGGAAGCTGCGATGAGATGGAAGAGCCTGGAAAACAGTTCATCGGCAGGAGGCGATGGAAGAACGGGCAGTGTGGGTGGCACCTGGGGTGAAGTGACAGGCTTAGTTTCGTGTCTGGATCAGTAGTGTACTTGCACATTTACTAAGCCCCAGTTCAGAGCAGAAATTCTTGTTGCTCATCAGGGGCGCCGGATTGCTGTTCCTGCTCTCTCCTCCCCGGTGCATTAATGTAATCTTTTGCATATATGCAGGGCCTTGATAATGCTCCTGGGTGGGCAGCGTGTATGTGAAGGGCAGGTTTTCTGCATAGTTGTGACTGATGTTTCTTGCTTCTTTTGAACAGGAAAATCTTGATAGGTACTCCCCAGGAACTGTAGAAATGCAAGGACCTGATGAAGAAAGAGGTGCCAATCAAGGAGGGAGTGTAGGTTAGTTCTGGTGGGTGGGCAGTTGGCTGATGGGTCGGGCTCAAAGGGTTCTAGTAAATGGGGTTACATGGGGCTGGCGACCAGTCACTAGCGGGGTTCCACAGGGCTCCATCTTGGGGCCAGCACTCTTCAATATCTTCATAAATGACTTGGATGGAGGACTTGAAGGTTTGTTATCAAAGTTTGCCGATGACACAAAACTGGGAGGAGCCGTTGAGACTCTTGAGGGCAGAGAGGCCCTGCAGAGGGATCTGGACAAATCAGAGAGCTGGGCAATCACCAACCGTATGAGGTTTAACAAGGGCGAGTGCCGGATTTTGCACCTGGGACATGGCAACCCTGGATGTACGTACAGCCTGGGGAAGGAGAGGCTGGAGGGCAGCCCCATGGAGAGGGATCTGGGGGTTCTGGTTGACAGCAAGGATTTTCAGGCACCAAGGCCGGCTGCCAGGGGTGTGTGAGCAGCTCCTCCCCAGCATGGAGACGGGCATGGGAGAAGACAGTGCCGTTCCTGTTGGTGTGTCGCAGGTGGCAGTTGGTGGGAGCTGCTCTCAGGGCCTGTAATTCGGAGCTGTCGTCGTGGTACTTGGTGGGAGATAACGAGGGAGGGAGCTAAGTCATGAAAGGCCATATTAACTCGATGTGTGAAGGGAGGGAAACAACTTTGGGGTGTTAAGGAGACTGTTAGTTGCAATGAAGGCAGTGAGTGAGGTGATCCTTTGAGGAGCTTTCTGGATGGGTCAGAAGGGGGCAAGACTGCATGTAAGGACAGAAAAGGTTGTGGCAGTAGCTGAGCCCATCAGATCTCAAGTAGGAAATGATTTGGGCAATATCTGGCGAAGTTGGCGTCTTGTACGTGTGGCACAGCCTGCGTAAGGCCTGACTGCTGGCGAGGAAAGGAGTGTGAAAGGAGTGCTGGAGTGCCAAGGAATGGGGATGGAAGGGATCACAGGCTCATTTCTCAGTTTTCCGTGGGCTATCTGTATACCCCATGTAACTCATCTTGTGTTCAGGAAGAAGTGCCACCCTTTTGGGGAAAAGAGGGGGAAAAGAAAAAAAGGTAATCTGTAGCAGAGCTTGAACTTGGAGTGAGATGACCGTGCTTAGTCTTACCATTCTGGAGTGTTAAAAACATTTCCTTGAAACACTTTCCCAAAATAACAAGGCATGACTTTCTGAAATAGCTGTTTTCCTAGGAGCTGCATCTGAGCTAAGGCAGATGAGAGCGTCTTGCCTGCTGTTAGTCACCGAGGCTGAAGACAGGTCAGCCAGCAGTTCCGGCAAGGACAGAACAAGATAGATACGTATGCTTCTCTGTGCTGATGGTAATTTCTGGAACGTGTCTTGCATAAGTTGGTCTTTTGGTTTTGCAGGTTGTAGGTTTGGCAGGATCTAGTGTGTCATGGATGTGATGGTAATAACAAAACCCAGTTGGATGGGGTTGAGAATCAGAAAGGTAAAAGTGAGAAAGAAACTCGTGGGCTGAGATAAAACCAGTTTAATAATTGAAAAGAAATTTTTAAAAAATATTGTAGGGAAAAGAGAAAAAAAAAACAAACAGAGAGAGGAAAATAAAGCCCAAGAAAAACAAGCGATGCAAATGAAAGCAATTGCTCAGCACCAACCGACCGACAGTCAGTCGGTACCTGAGCAGGGTCCCCCTGCCACTCTCCCCCTCAGTTTTATTGCTGAGCACGACGTCATAGGGTATGGAATATCCCTTGGGTCAGCGGGGGTCAGCTGTCCCAGCTGTGCCCCTCCCAACTCGCTGTGCACCTCCACCCTGCTCGCTGGCGGGGCAGCGTGAGGAGCAGAAAAGGCCTTGATGCTGTGTACGTACAGCTCAGCAGTAACTAACACATTGGTGCATTCTCGACAGTATTTTCAGCAGAAATCCAAACCACAGCCCCATAAAAACTGCTTTGAAGAAATTTAACTCTCCCAGCCAAAGCCAGTACAGTAAGGCATTTTGGATTTCATGTAATTTGCAAGAGTGCTTGAACAGTTTAATGTTATGTTGAGGTACAGTAGTTATAATGTCATCAGAAGAAAGTGAAGGCAAAGAAGATGAAGGCGGCAAAGATACTCAAAAGCATTATAACCTTTGGCAGCAGAAACACGTCATTTACAGTTTCTATGAACAGTTTTCCTCCAATGTGGTGTTCTTTTCCAAGATTTACAGATGACATTTTGCTATTTCCACATCAGAATTCAGTGATTTTAGCATAAACCTCTCCAGTGAAATGTAAGAAAAATGACTGATGTATCCTGGAAAGAAGTGTCATTACATAGACTGGATAGTTTTACTCTTGTAGTTTACAGTTCTCCTTAAAACATAGGCATGTGTTTTCAACTTGTGCTCTGCAGTGGTTAAAAAAAACAAACCAAACAGAAAAAAAACGCCCTTGAAACTTTCTTCTGAACTTAGAGGGGGGTGAGATATCTTACATTTTCTGCTTTTTCCGCTATCCTGCTTTCTCTTAAACTTGTTTGTATCACTCTCATAGATCCCTGGCTTACTCTAGAGCCAAGGCAATGTAAGATATTTTTGGGGGGCCTGGTCTTCTCCTGTCAGGCAGAGATGTCCATGTAGAAGTGCTTGGTCGCAGAGGCAAAAGGCCTAACAGGCAGGTGCATGGGTAGTGATGGTTCTCCCTTATCAGCAGTACTGTCAGTCCCGTCAGGGAGTAATGCTTTGGAGGGCTTTCTGATCGGTGGTAATTGCAGAATAATGACATGATTATATTATTATATTCTATTACATTAAATACTACCTGTGGCAGTCTGAGGGTATGAGAAGAACAAAGATTTGGGGAGGGGAGGATAATTTTAATTTGCCGTAAGTTCTTGTACAACAGCGTGTTTGTGTGTCAGTGCCAAGATGGTCATGGAGTTGGCAGCTGAGATTCTGTACTGGAAATCCTTTTGTTCTGGAGCTGAAGCCCAAATCGCCCTCTAACAGTCTTAGTCGGACTACTGAATCTGGCAGTACACAGTTTCTTTTCTTAAAACTGAAGATAATTAAGTTAGGGGGCGAGCCTGTTTGGAATTTTAGGAGTGTGGGGGCAGAGGCCAGCTGGGGGCTGGGGTGCTCAGGGGAGGGGGCTGTTTCTGCCCCGTGCCCTGGGCCTGGCGCTCCCAGCTGGGAAGGGGCTTTCCAAGCTCCTGCTGGAGGGAGCCAAATGTGGGACCTGTGGCCGAGCTGGGGGACAAGAAGCACACCCGGACCTGTGGCAAACCTGCCTCTAATCAGCTTTTCCCAGCTGGAAACTGCCCAGGAGTAACTGTGAGTGTTGCTGTCCTCCTTCAGGAAGCATGGCCCGCCCCAAGCTCAGCCAGAGCTGCGCCTGTGCCAGGAGAAGACTTCAAGCAGAGCCGGGGCTGATGGTGACAGGTCCCAGCAGCTGTCCAGCTCAGGAAGATGCAGGTAAGATGCGACAGAGGTGACCGTGACTGACTGTCACTTCTCTTGCAGGAGCAGGATTTCACAGCAGAAGGGAGGCAGGACGAAATGCCCTTTGAGGTCAAAAAGTGCATCAGGCACCTGGCGCAGTTGCGATGACAGCAGAGGAGGAAGAGAAGGAGATGCAGGTGACCCGGCTGGGACACTGCTGCCGCCGAGGTAAGATCTGCCACAGAGAGCCAGAGACAGCCACTGGGAGGTGGTGGAGTGGGTGAGAAAGGCGCCTGGGAGAGAGGAGAGCACGGGGAGATGGGAGACAGGGATGGTGATGGAGGGGAAAAAGCTGGGATGTTGGAAGTGAGGATGCTTCTGCTGCGCGGGTGCTTGTGAGGTCACCGGTCTCTGAGTAGCTGTTAGCGTCACAGCACGTCCTGGGCTTGTGCAGGTGCTTGTGGTGTCCCGTGTTGCTCAGTAGCTTTCTGGGTATGAGAAGTCCCCTTGCTTGTGACACTTCTTCTGATGTCACTGATTGCTGAGCAGGTGATAGGGCGAGAGCAGGCCCCTGGCTTGTGCAGCTGCTTGTGTCGTCGATAACTCCAGTTTTCACATCTTTTCAGACAAGAGGCAGTTTACAGTACTGACTGTTTTGCAGATCTTCTGCTTCTCTGTGCCCTGCTCTCTGTCCCTGCCTCTCCCTTTCTCTCTCCCCTTCCTTTTTCCTCTCCTCCTTTTCCCTCTGTTCCTCTCCCTCAGCCTGCCTGTGTTGCTCCATACCTCTGTCCTCCCTCCTGCCCTCCTGCTCTCTCTGTCCCGCTGCTCGTCACCATGATCTGGGACACCCCCTGCCCCCTTCCCCTCCATGCCCTACTCCCTGTCCCTGTGCCCACTCCTCACCAGGGGTTTCCTTTCTCCACCCGCTGCCCAGCTCCCTGCCCCATTCTCCTCCTCTCTCTGTCTCTCTCCTGTCCCTCTGTCCTGCTTCTTTCCCTCTCCGGGCACCCCAACACCCTATCCCACCCCTGTCTGCCACTCTGTCCCTCTCTCCTCCTCCTCCCTGCCCCACCGGGGTCTGGGACACAGGCAGACCGAGGGAGGAAACCCCGGGGCCTGCAGGAGGATGGGGCCCAGCCAGGACGGTGAGGCAATGTCCCAGCAGGGTGAGACCGAAGAAAGGAGCACCCCGCAGCATGCTGGGAGGTGTAGTCCTGGAGCACAGAGCTGCAAGGTGGCCATGTTATTTCAGGGAAAAGCTGAGAACTGTAGTCCTGAGGCACTCAAGATGCTGGTCAGAAATCTTAGTTCCTGGGGCATAGGACTGCAATGTAGCCATGTTCGAAAGTCTTTGAAACCCTGCCGGCGTCATCCAGCATCAGAGATGAGGAACTGTAGCGAGACGGAGTACGGGGAGATGCGGCTCGGTAGACAAGCAGCAAGAATGCTGCAAAACTAGAGCTGCTTTGCAAAGTTGGCCTGTGATGAGGAGTGGGTAGCGTGGGTGGGAGTGATCAGTCAAGTGGTCTGGTCCCTGACCGACTGAAGGGTCCAAGAACCCTGTGTAAAGGCACACTGGGGCTGCCCCAGTTGGGCTGGGACCCGGCACGTGCGTGAAAGAATCTTGGCCCCTGTATTTGGACCCTTTGCGTCCTAGCCTCTGGCCTCGGTCGGCACGGGCCGTTTGCGAGTTGCTGGTGAGAGCGGCTGAGGGCTGGCGTGTGGGCAGGGGTTTTTGGTGGATGAGGTGCGGGCAGCGCCGGACGAGGCCATAGAGGGGGGCCGAGCGAGCCGTGCAGGCGTTGCAGCGGCAGCTGCGGGATCTCGGCACGCGAGCCTTGGCAGGCGACGGCCGCTGGCCGGCCACGGGGCGAGCTGCGTTTTGCGCGCTCAGGCTGTCTCTGCCTGGCCCCCTGGGGCGGCCGCGGCTCCTTGCCAGGGCCGGATCCAGCTGGCCGGCAGTGATGCTGGTGCTGGGGCGGTGCTGGTGATGGCGGTACCGGGGCGGTGATGCCGGTAGTGGGGCAGTGCTGGAGGCCTGCGTCCTCCCGGCGTTGGTGCGAATCAGTGTGGTTTCTCCCACGGGCGCCTGCCACCCGGAGCGATGCCCCGTCTACCCATCGTCTGGGTGGCCATCCCCAGCCCAGCTCAGGCACCCGCGGGGTGGGCAGAGGCTGCGTTAACCCCCCCCCCCCACCCCCCCACCCCCGCTGAGCAAATGGCCGCAGGCAGAGAGAGGCGCTGCAAAGCGAACAGGCAAGCCTTTTAATGACGGAAAGAAGAAGCGGGGGGATGTGGGAGAGGGCTGGGGATGGAGCGGGTGGGTGCAGGTCCCTGCCTGCGCATCTGCTCTGTGCGTGGGTGGTAGGGGGACGGTGCTGGAGCGGTGGCTTATGGGTAGCCGTAGGCGTCGGCTATCTGCATGTCGATCTCCCTCTGCACAAAAAACTGCAGCTGCCCCAGTGTCATCTGCAGGGCCGCCCGCTGCCGCTCCTCCTGGGCCAGCTTCTTGAGGCGCTCCCGCTCGGGCCGCTGCTCAGGCGTGATGGGCACGGACTCCTCCTGCTCCTCCAGCGGGGTGGGCCTAGCCCGGGGCCAGCGGGAGTCAGGCGGCAGCGCGGAGTCGGCGGGAGGGCGCGGCAGGCGCGGCGGCATGTGCAGCTGCTGCGGCAGCCCCTCCCGCGGGGTTTGGCCCCCCGTGGGCGACAGGCGCAGCCAGCTGGGCCGCTTGGGTTTGGTGGCAGCCCCGGTGCGCGCCTTGCTGCTCGATGGCGCCGCCGGTGCCGTCTCCTTCTGGCCGTCAGCTGGGGCCTCGGAGGCAGCGGGCCCCTCGCCGGCTGTCGGGGCAGGGGGCAGGGGCCTGGGGACCTTGGGGGGCACGCTGGGGCCGGCCTGGGGCTCCGGCTGGGGCGGTTGGCGCACGGGCCCCACCGCCTTCACCCTTTGCCCCAGCGGGTGGAAGCTTTGGATGGAGGCCAGCAGGTGGGCCCTCAGGTCGGAGCGGGGCGTCCTCGGCCCCCGCAGTGTTTTGGCCTGGAGCTTTTTGCGCAGCAGCCTGTCGTGGGGTCGCATGGCGCGGGGATGCGTGCTGCGCGCCTTCTCGAGCAGCAGCGGGCGGGGTGGGCGGGGGGGGGGTGGGGGCGGGGCGCTTTGCCCCCGGCGTCCCCAGGGCTTCTGGGTGGCTGGAGCACCGAGGCGGGCCCATTGGTGTCCTCAGATGCCCTGCGCTTGGTGCCGCCCGCTTGGTGCGCGCCGCTGCCCACCTGCTGCCCGCTGCCACCCGCCGCCTCGCCGTCCCTGTCCGGCTTCCCCTCCCGCGGGGTTTTGGAGTGTTTTGCCACGCGGCACACCACCACCTTCTTCTTCTTGGGCGGCATGTTGTCCCGCGGGGAGGTGTCTTGCGTCTTGGGGGTGCCGGCCGGCGCGGGCGCTTGGCCTGCTTGCCGCCCGCCTTGCCCGATCTGGGCACCACCCGGCAGGAGGTGACGCCCGGCGGCAGCGGCAAGCAGGTCAAAAGCACGCGGGGCTGCCTCCGCAGCGCCTCCTGCACCTCTTGGTGGGGCTTCCTCTTGGGGTCCAGCGAGGGGGATGTCGGCAGCCCCGCCCAGGAGGGGTCGGCGTCCCCTAGCATGGCTGCCGCCGCTTGGTGCTGGGGGCAGTCGCCCTGCGCCCTGTCCTGCGGGAAGCTGGGGATCCGGTTGAGGAAGGCGGTGCTGTCGGGGCCGCCGGGGCCATGGGGGTCGTCGGGGACATCGGGGGCGGTGGCCTCGCTGTCCCCCAGCATGGGCGCTGCCGCTGTCTCCTTGGTGCCGCCGCCCCCTGCCCTGTACTCGGAGAGGTGAGGGAGGCTGATGAGGGAGGTGGTCAAGTCGGGGCCGTCGGGGCCATCGGGGACGGTGTCCTCGCTGTCCCCCATCCCCGCCACCACCGCTCGCTCCTTGGGGCAGCCGCCCTTCGGCACGTACTGGGAGAGGTCGGGGAGCTGGTGGAGCAAGGCGGTGAAGCTGGGGCTGTCGGAGATGTCAGGGACGGCCTCGGTGCCGTGCGCGGTTTGGAGGCAGGCGAGCGTCTCGTTGATGTTGGTGTCACCTGGCTGCTGAGGAAAGGCCTCGGCGAAGGTGTGTGGCCCCTGCTGGGACAGGTGCACGGGCTTCTGCAGGGCCGCCAGGGTGGTCACCGCTGCTGAAAAAGCAAAGCAAGCCAAGGCAAGCCCGTGGCGCTGCAAGGTTTCCTGGGCGCGGGCCGCGCGCCCGCGGGCTCTGCCACCCGCAGCTGCTCACCTTTGGGCTTGGTGGTGGTTGTGCCGGTCGGCGGAGGCAGGGCAGGCTGGTGGGGGCTGGCAGCAGGGTGGCTGTCCTGGCTGGCCACCGCATCCTTCTTGAAGGCCCCTGGCGGCTTGTGGGCAGTGCGGGGCAGGGTGTGGAGCACAGGGGGGCCCTGCAGGCAGTGCTGAGGCGCGGGGCGGCGCGGTGGCGGGGGGCCGGGGCGGGCGGGGACATGCAGCAGGCAGGAGCCTGTGGGGTAGAGGGGCTCCCCCTGGAGCACGGCCCACGGCCCCAGGCCCATGGGCTGGTGGGGCAGCAGCGTCCCCGTCAGCACCTGCTGTCCCCAGCCATAGGCAGGGGGACAGGGAGCAGGCCTGGTGGGGAGCTGCGCCCCGTGGGGGAGCTGCACCACGGGAGGGAGCTGCACCTGGTGGGGGAGCTGCACGAGACGGGGGAGCGGCGCCATCGGGAGGAGCTGCACCACGGGGGGAAGCGGCACCACGCCAGGGAGCTGCACGAGCTGGCCCGGGGCCCCCAGGGGCCCCGGCACCCCCTGCCAGACAGTGGCCTGGGCCGGCTGGGAGGTGACAGCGTGCAGCCGAGCAGGCGCGCGGGACGGCGGCAGCCCTGGGCCAGAGGAGGGCAGCACGCTGGCAGTGACCGGTGGCGGCATGGCCGGGGCGCTGGAGCTCCCGCTGGGCACCTGCGATGCCGTCGGCAGCCGGAGAGGGAACCTGTCTGTTGGGGGAAGCAGAGAGGAGCAATGGGGTGAGAGCTTGGCGGGCAGAGGCGGCTGGGGGGCTACCTGGAGGGCAGGAGCAGCGGGAGGAGCGGGAGCCTGCTGCTGTACCTGCCATGGCGCTTGGTCCGGGTGGGGTTTGTTGGGGGCAAGCAGCCCTCGTCTCCACGGCGCTCATTCCGCCAGCACCTGCTGCAGCCAGCCTTGCGCTGGGTTGATTTTTCCTACTGCAACAGCTGCCCATCTCAAGGATTGCCCATCCTGCCCATGCTTTCCTGTCCCGAAGGATGGGTTCCCACCCCCACAAGGGTTTTTCATCCCAACGGTGGTTTGCCATCCGCATGATGGCTTCCCATCCCAAGGGTGCTTTCCCAGCCCCGGGATGTTGTCCTAGCCCAGCGGTTGCTGGCTCTCCGTCAGCCTGTCCCTGGCTTTTTGGGGCCCTGGCTGCTGGGACCCTCAGGGCACGTTACCAAGAGTCCCGTCCTTAACCATTTCATCAACCAGCCTTTAGAGGATAAAAGTGTATTAGGTTGGTTTGTGGAGAGAGGGGGCGGGGGAGAGAGAGAGAGAGAGAGAGAGAGACGCGGAGTTCACGTGATCCCCTGCAATGTGAGGAGGTAGTGGAGTTTTCCTGGAGGCTGTGGTATTGCTCACGCTGAAGGAAAAGAAAGGACAGCAGAGCCCGGCCCTGGAAAGAAGGACGTTGCTTCCGGGAAGCTTAGAGCTGTCCGTGACGGAGAAAGGATCCCCCGGGCCCAGCAAGATAACGGCAGCATCCTAGCCCCTCTGCCACGTCTTTGAAACCCTGCCGGCGTCGTCCGGCCTCAGAGATGAGGAACTGTAGCGAGACGGAGTACGGGGAGATGCGGCTCGGTAGACAAGCAGCAAGAATGCTGCAAAACTAGAGCTGCTTTGCAAAGTTGGCCTGTGATGAGGAGTGGGTAGCGTGGGTGGGAGTGATCAGTCAAGTGGTCTGGTCCCTGACCGACTGAAGGGTCCAAGAACCCTGTGTAAAGGCACACTGGGGCTGCCCCAGTTGGGCTGGGACCCGGCACGTGCGTGAAAGAATCTTGGCCCCTGTATTTGGACCCTTTGCGTCCTAGCCTCTGGCCTCGGTCGGCACGGGCCGTTTGCGAGTTGCTGGTGAGAGCGGCTGAGGGCTGGCGTGTGGGCAGGGGTTTTTGGTGGATGAGGTGCGGGCAGCGCCGGACGAGGCCATAGAGGGGGGCCGAGCGAGCCGTGCAGGCGTTGCAGCGGCAGCTGCGGGATCTCGGCACGCGAGCCTTGGCAGGCGACGGCCGCTGGCCGGCCACGGGGCGAGCTGCGTTTTGCGCGCTCAGGCTGTCTCTGCCTGGCCCCCTGGGGCGGCCGCGGCTCCTTGCCAGGGCCGGATCCAGCTGGCCGGCAGTGATGCTGGTGCTGGGGCGGTGCTGGTGATGGCGGTACCGGGGCGGTGATGCCGGTAGTGGGGCAGTGCTGGAGGCCTGCGTCCTCCCGGCGTTGGTGCGAATCAGTGTGGTTTCTCCCACGGGCGCCTGCCACCCGGAGCGATGCCCCGTCTACCCATCGTCTGGGTGGCCATCCCCAGCCCAGCTCAGGCACCCGCGGGGTGGGCAGAGGCTGCGTTAAACGGCCCCCCCCCCCCCGCTGAGCAAATGGCCGCAGGCAGAGAGAGGCGCTGCAAAGCGAACAGGCAAGCCTTTTAATGACGGAAAGAAGAAGCGGGGGGATGTGGGAGAGGGCTGGGGATGGAGCGGGTGGGTGCAGGTCCCTGCCTGCGCATCTGCTCTGTGCGTGGGTGGTAGGGGGGACGGTGCTGGAGCGGTGGCTTATGGGTAGCCGTAGGCGTCGGCTATCTGCATGTCGATCTCCCTCTGCACAAAAAACTGCAGCTGCCCCAGTGTCATCTGCAGGGCCGCCCGCTGCCGCTCCTCCTGGGCCAGCTTCTTGAGGCGCTCCCGCTCGGGCCGCTGCTCAGGCGTGATGGGCACGGACTCCTCCTGCTCCTCCAGCGGGGTGGGCCTAGCCCGGGGCCAGCGGGAGTCAGGCGGCAGCGCGGAGTCGGCGGGAGGGCGCGGCAGGCGCGGCGGCATGTGCAGCTGCTGCGGCAGCCCCTCCCGCGGGGTTTGGCCCCCCGTGGGCGACAGGCGCAGCCAGCTGGGCCGCTTGGGTTTGGTGGCAGCCCCGGTGCGCGCCTTGCTGCTCGATGGCGCCGCCGGTGCCGTCTCCTTCTGGCCGTCAGCTGGGGCCTCGGAGGCAGCGGGCCCCTCGCCGGCTGTCGGGGCAGGGGGCAGGGGCCTGGGGACCTTGGGGGGCACGCTGGGGCCGGCCTGGGGCTCCGGCTGGGGCGGTTGGCGCACGGGCCCCACCGCCTTCACCCTTTGCCCCAGCGGGTGGAAGCTTTGGATGGAGGCCAGCAGGTGGGCCCTCAGGTCGGAGCGGGGCGTCCTCGGCCCCCGCAGTGTTTTGGCCTGGAGCTTTTGCGCAGCAGCCTGTCGTGGGCTCGCATGGCGCGGGGATGCGTGCTGCGCGCCTTCTCGAGCAGCAGCGGGCGGGGTGGGCGGGTGGGCGGCGGGGGCGGGGCGCTTTGCCCCCCGGCGTCCCCAGGGCTTCTGGGTGGCTGGAGCACCGAGGCGGGCCCATTGGTGTCCTCAGATGCCCTGCGCTTGGTGGCGCCCGCTTGGTGCGCGCCGCTGCCCACCTGCTGCCCGCTGCCACCCGCCGCCTCGCCGTCCCTGTCCGGCTTCCCCTCCCGCGGGGTTTTGGAGTGTTTTGCCACGCGGCACACCACCACCTTCTTCTTCTTGGGCGGCATGTTGTCCCGCGGGGAGGTGTCTTGCGTCTTGGGGGTGCCGGCCGGCGCGGGGCGCTTGGCCTGCTTGCCGCCCGCCTTGCCCGATCTGGGCACCACCCGGCAGGAGGTGACGCCCGGCGGCAGCGGCAAGCAGGTCAAAAGCACGCGGGGCTGCCTCCGCAGCGCCTCCTGCACCTCTTGGTGGGGCTTCCTCTTGGGGTCCAGCGAGGGGGATGTCGGCAGCCCCGCCCAGGAGGGGTCGGCGTCCCCTAGCATGGCTGCCGCCGCTTGGTGCTGGGGGCAGTCGCCCTGCGCCCTGTCCTGTGGGAAGCTGGGGATCCGGTTGAGGAAGGCGGTGCTGTCGGGGCCGCCGGGGCCATGGGGGTCGTCGGGGACATCGGGGGCGGTGGCCTCGCTGTCCCCCAGCATGGGCGCTGCCGCTGTCTCCTTGGTGCCGCCGCCCCCTGCCCTGTAGTCGGAGAGGTGAGGGAGGTTGATGAGGGAGGTGGTCAAGTCGGGGCCGTCGGGGCCATCGGGGACGGTGTCCTCGCTGTCCCCCATCCCCGCCACCACCGCTCGCTCCTTGGGGCAGCCGCCCTTCGGCACGTACTGGGAGAGGTCGGGGAGCTGGTGGAGCAAGGCGGTGAAGCTGGGGCTGTCGGAGATGTCAGGGACGGCCTCGGTGCCGTGCGCGGTTTGGAGGCAGGCGAGCGTCTCGTTGATGTTGGTGTCACCTGGCTGCTGAGGAAAGGCCTCGGCGAAGGTGTGTGGCCCCTGCTGGGACAGGTGCACGGGCTTCTGCAGGGCCGCCAGGGTGGTCACCGCTGCTGAAAAAGCAAAGCAAGCCAAGGCAAGCCCGTGGCGCTGCAAGGTTTCCTGGGCGCGGGCCGCGCGCCCGCGGGCTCTGCCACCCGCAGCTGCTCACCTTTGGGCTTGGTGGTGGTTGTGCCGGTCGGCGGAGGCAGGGCAGGCTGGTGGGGGCTGGCAGCAGGGTGGCTGTCCTGGCTGGCCACCGCATCCTTCTTGAAGGCCCCTGGCGGCTTGTGGGCAGTGCGGGGCAGGGTGTGGAGCACAGGGGGGCCCTGCAGGCAGTGCTGAGGCGCGGGGCGGCGCGGTGGCGGGGGGCCGGGGCGGGCGGGGACATGCAGCAGGCAGGAGCCTGTGGGGTAGAGGGGCTCCCCCTGGAGCACGGCCCACGGCCCCAGGCCCATGGGCTGGTGGGGCAGCAGCGTCCCCGTCAGCACCTGCTGTCCCCAGCCATAGGCAGGGGGACAGGGAGCAGGCCTGGTGGGGAGCTGCGCCCCGTGGGGGAGCTGCACCACGGGAGGGAGCTGCACCTGGTGGGGGAGCTGCAGGAGACGGGGGAGCGGCGCCATCGGGAGGAGCTGCACCACGGGGGGAAGCGGCACCACGCCAGGGAGCTGCACGAGCTGGCCCGGGGCCCCCAGGGGCCCCGGCACCCCCTGCCAGACAGTGGCCTGGGCCGGCTGGGAGGTGACAGCGTGCAGCCGAGCAGGCGCGCGGGACGGCGGCAGCCCTGGGCCAGAGGAGGGCAGCACGCTGGCAGTGACCGGTGGCGGCATGGCCGGGGCGCTGGAGCTCCCGCTGGGCACCTGCGATGCCGTCGGCAGCCGGAGAGGGAACCTGTCTGTTGGGGGAAGCAGAGAGGAGCAATGGGGTGAGAGCTTGGCGGGCAGAGGCGGCTGGGGGGCTACCTGGAGGGCAGGAGCAGCGGGAGGAGCGGGAGCCTGCTGCTGTACCTGCCATGGCGCTTGGTCCGGGTGGGGTTTGTTGGGGGCAAGCAGCCCTCGTCTCCACGGCGCTCATTCCGCCAGCACCTGCTGCAGCCAGCCTTGCGCTGGGTTGATTTTTCCTACTGCAACAGCTGCCCATCTCAAGGATTGCCCATCCTGCCCATGCTTTCCTGTCCCGAAGGATGGGTTCCCACCCCCACAAGGGTTTTTCATCCCAACGGTGGTTTGCCATCCGCATGATGGCTTCCCATCCCAAGGGTGCTTTCCCAGCCCCGGGATGGTGTCCTAGCCCAGCGGTTGCTGGCTCTCCGTCAGCCTGTCCCTGGCTTTTTGGGGCCCTGGCTGCTGGGACCCTCAGGGCACGTTACCAAGAGTCCCGTCCTTAACCATTTCATCAACCAGCCTTTAGAGGATAAAAGTGTATTAGGTTGGTTTGTGGAGAGAGGGGGCGGGGGAGAGAGAGAGAGAGAGAGAGAGAGACGCGGAGTTCACGTGATCCCCTGCAATGTGAGGAGGTAGTGGAGTTTTCCTGGAGGCTGTGGTATTGCTCACGCTGAAGGAAAAGAAAGGACAGCAGAGCCCGGCCCTGGAAAGAAGGACGTTGCTTCCGGGAAGCTTAGAGCTGTCCGTGACGGAGAAAGGATCCCCCGGGCCCAGCAAGATAACGGCAGCATCCTAGCCCCTCTGCCACGTCTTTGAAACCCTGCCGGCGTCGTCCGGCCTCAGAGATGAGGAACTGTAGCGAGACGGAGTACGGGGAGATGCGGCTCGGTAGACAAGCAGCAAGAATGCTGCAAAACTAGAGCTGCTTTGCAAAGTTGGCCTGTGATGAGGAGTGGGTAGCGTGGGTGGGAGTGATCAGTCAAGTGGTCTGGTCCCTGACCGACTGAAGGGTCCAAGAACCCTGTGTAAAGGCACACTGGGGCTGCCCCAGTTGGGCTGGGACCCGGCACGTGCGTGAAAGAATCTTGGCCCCTGTATTTGGACCCTTTGCGTCCTAGCCTCTGGCCTCGGTCGGCACGGGCCGTTTGCGAGTTGCTGGTGAGAGCGGCTGAGGGCTGGCGTGTGGGCAGGGGTTTTTGGTGGATGAGGTGCGGGCAGCGCCGGACGAGGCCATAGAGGGGGGCCGAGCGAGCCGTGCAGGCGTTGCAGCGGCAGCTGCGGGATCTCGGCACGCGAGCCTTGGCAGGCGACGGCCGCTGGCCGGCCACGGGGCGAGCTGCGTTTTGCGCGCTCAGGCTGTCTCTGCCTGGCCCCCTGGGGCGGCCGCGGCTCCTTGCCAGGGCCGGATCCAGCTGGCCGGCAGTGATGCTGGTGCTGGGGCGGTGCTGGTGATGGCGGTACCGGGGCGGTGATGCCGGTAGTGGGGCAGTGCTGGAGGCCTGCGTCCTCCCGGCGTTGGTGCGAATCAGTGTGGTTTCTCCCACGGGCGCCTGCCACCCGGAGCGATGCCCCGTCTACCCATCGTCTGGGTGGCCATCCCCAGCCCAGCTCAGGCACCCGCGGGGTGGGCAGAGGCTGCGTTAAACCCCCCCCCCCCCCCCCCCCCGCTGAGCAAATGGCCGCAGGCAGAGAGAGGCGCTGCAAAGCGAACAGGCAAGCCTTTTAATGACGGAAAGAAGAAGCGGGGGGATGTGGGAGAGGGCTGGGGATGGAGCGGGTGGGTGCAGGTCCCTGCCTGCGCATCTGCTCTGTGCGTGGGTGGTAGGGGGGACGGTGCTGGAGCGGTGGCTTATGGGTAGCCGTAGGCGTCGGCTATCTGCATGTCGATCTCCCTCTGCACAAAAAACTGCAGCTGCCCCAGTGTCATCTGCAGGGCCGCCCGCTGCCGCTCCTCCTGGGCCAGCTTCTTGAGGCGCTCCCGCTCGGGCCGCTGCTCAGGCGTGATGGGCACGGACTCCTCCTGCTCCTCCAGCGGGGTGGGCCTAGCCCGGGGCCAGCGGGAGTCAGGCGGCAGCGCGGAGTCGGCGGGAGGGCGCGGCAGGCGCGGCGGCATGTGCAGCTGCTGCGGCAGCCCCTCCCGCGGGGTTTGGCCCCCCGTGGGCGACAGGCGCAGCCAGCTGGGCCGCTTGGGTTTGGTGGCAGCCCCGGTGCGCGCCTTGCTGCTCGATGGCGCCGCCGGTGCCGTCTCCTTCTGGCCGTCAGCTGGGGCCTCGGAGGCAGCGGGCCCCTCGCCGGCTGTCGGGGCAGGGGGCAGGGGCCTGGGGACCTTGGGGGGCACGCTGGGGCCGGCCTGGGGCTCCGGCTGGGGCGGTTGGCGCACGGGCCCCACCGCCTTCACCCTTTGCCCCAGCGGGTGGAAGCTTTGGATGGAGGCCAGCAGGTGGGCCCTCAGGTCGGAGCGGGGCGTCCTCGGCCCCCGCAGTGTTTTGGCCTGGAGCTTTTGCGCAGCAGCCTGTCGTGGGGTCGCATGGCGCGGGGATGCGTGCTGCGCGCCTTCTCGAGCAGCAGCGGGCGGGGTGGGCGGGTGGGCGGCGGGGGCGGGGCGCTTTGCCCCCGGCGTCCCCAGGGCTTCTGGGTGGCTGGAGCACCGAGGCGGGCCCATTGGTGTCCTCAGATGCCCTGCGCTTGGTGCCGCCCGCTTGGTGCGCGCCGCTGCCCACCTGCTGCCCGCTGCCACCCGCCGCCTCGCCGTCCCTGTCCGGCTTCCCCTCCCGCGGGGTTTTGGAGTGTTTTGCCACGCGGCACACCACCACCTTCTTCTTCTTGGGCGGCATGTTGTCCCGCGGGGAGGTGTCTTGCGTCTTGGGGGTGCCGGCCGGCGCGGGGCGCTTGGCCTGCTTGCCGCCCGCCTTGCCCGATCTGGGCACCACCCGGCAGGAGGTGACGCCCGGCGGCAGCGGCAAGCAGGTCAAAAGCACGCGGGGCTGCCTCCGCAGCGCCTCCTGCACCTCTTGGTGGGGCTTCCTCTTGGGGTCCAGCGAGGGGGATGTCGGCAGCCCCGCCCAGGAGGGGTCGGCGTCCCCTAGCATGGCTGCCGCCGCTTGGTGCTGGGGGCAGTCGCCCTGCGCCCTGTCCTGTGGGAAGCTGGGGAGCCGGTTGAGGAAGGCGGTGCTGTCGGGGCCGCCGGGGCCATGGGGGTCGTCGGGGACATCGGGGGCGGTGGCCTCGCTGTCCCCCATCATGGGCGCTGCCGCTGTCTCCTTGGTGCCGCCGCCCCCTGCCCTGTACTCGGAGAGGTGAGGGAGGTTGATGAGGGAGGTGGTCAAGTCGGGGCCGTCGGGGCCATCGGGGACGGTGTCCTCGCTGTCCCCCATCCCCGCCACCACCGCTCGCTCCTTGGGGCAGCCGCCCTTCGGCACGTACTGGGAGAGGTCGGGGAGCTGGTGGAGCAAGGCGGTGAAGCTGGGGCTGTCGGAGATGTCAGGGACGGCCTCGGTGCCGTGCGCGGTTTGGAGGCAGGCGAGCGTCTCGTTGATGTTGGTGTCACCTGGCTGCTGAGGAAAGGCCTCGGCGAAGGTGTGTGGCCCCTGCTGGGACAGGTGCACGGGCTTCTGCAGGGCCGCCAGGGTGGTCACCGCTGCTGAAAAAGCAAAGCAAGCCAAGGCAAGCCCGTGGCGCTGCAAGGTTTCCTGGGCGCGGGCCGCGCGCCCGCGGGCTCTGCCACCCGCAGCTGCTCACCTTTGGGCTTGGTGGTGGTTGTGCCGGTCGGCGGAGGCAGGGCAGGCTGGTGGGGGCTGGCAGCAGGGTGGCTGTCCTGGCTGGCCACCGCATCCTTCTTGAAGGCCCCTGGCGGCTTGTGGGCAGTGCGGGGCAGGGTGTGGAGCACAGGGGGGCCCTGCAGGCAGTGCTGAGGCGCGGGGCGGCGCGGTGGCGGGGGGCCGGGGCGGGCGGGGACATGCAGCAGGCAGGAGCCTGTGGGGTAGAGGGGCTCCCCCTGGAGCACGGCCCACGGCCCCAGGCCCATGGGCTGGTGGGGCAGCAGCGTCCCCGTCAGCACCTGCTGTCCCCAGCCATAGGCAGGGGGACAGGGAGCAGGCCTGGTGGGGAGCTGCGCCCCGTGGGGGAGCTGCACCACGGGAGGGAGCTGCACCTGGTGGGGGAGCTGCAGGAGACGGGGGAGCGGCGCCATCGGGAGGAGCTGCACCGCGGGGGAAGCGGCACCACGCCAGGGAGCTGCACGAGCTGGCCCGGGGCCCCCAGGGGCCCCGGCACCCCCTGCCAGACAGTGGCCTGGGCCGGCTGGGAGGTGACAGCGTGCAGCCGAGCAGGCGCGCGGGACGGCGGCAGCCCTGGGCCAGAGGAGGGCAGCACGCTGGCAGTGACCGGTGGCGGCATGGCCGGGGCGCTGGAGCTCCCGCTGGGCACCTGCGATGCCGTCGGCAGCCGGAGAGGGAACCTGTCTGTTGGGGGAAGCAGAGAGGAGCAATGGGGTGAGAGCTTGGCGGGCAGAGGCGGCTGGGGGGCTACCTGGAGGGCAGGAGCAGCGGGAGGAGCGGGAGCCTGCTGCTGTACCTGCCATGGCGCTTGGTCCGGGTGGGGTTTGTTGGGGGCAAGCAGCCCTCGTCTCCACGGCGCTCATTCCGCCAGCACCTGCTGCAGCCAGCCTTGCGCTGGGTTGATTTTTCCTACTGCAACAGCTGCCCATCTCAAGGATTGCCCATCCTGCCCATGCTTTCCTGTCCCGAAGGATGGGTTCCCACCCCCACAAGGGTTTTTCATCCCAACGGTGGTTTGCCATCCGCATGATGGCTTCCCATCCCAAGGGTGCTTTCCCAGCCCCGGGATGTTGTCCTAGCCCAGCGGTTGCTGGCTCTCCGTCAGCCTGTCCCTGGCTTTTTGGGGCCCTGGCTGCTGGGACCCTCAGGGCACGTTACCAAGAGTCCCGTCCTTAACCATTTCATCAACCAGCCTTTAGAGGATAAAAGTGTATTAGGTTGGTTTGTGGAGAGAGGGGGCGGGGGAGAGAGAGAGAGAGAGAGAGAGACGCGGAGTTCACGTGATCCCCTGCAATGTGAGGAGGTAGTGGAGTTTTCCTGGAGGCTGTGGTATTGCTCACGCTGAAGGAAAAGAAAGGACAGCAGAGCCCGGCCCTGGAAAGAAGGACGTTGCTTCCGGGAAGCTTAGAGCTGTCCGTGACGGAGAAAGGATCCCCCGGGCCCAGCAAGATAACGGCAGCATCCTAGCCCCTCTGCCACGTCTTTGAAACCCTGCCGGCGTCGTCCGGCCTCAGAGATGAGGAACTGTAGCGAGACGGAGTACGGGGAGATGCGGCTCGGTAGACAAGCAGCAAGAATGCTGCAAAACTAGAGCTGCTTTGCAAAGTTGGCCTGTGATGAGGAGTGGGTAGCGTGGGTGGGAGTGATCAGTCAAGTGGTCTGGTCCCTGACCGACTGAAGGGTCCAAGAACCCTGTGTAAAGGCACACTGGGGCTGCCCCAGTTGGGCTGGGACCCGGCACGTGCGTGAAAGAATCTTGGCCCCTGTATTTGGACCCTTTGCGTCCTAGCCTCTGGCCTCGGTCGGCACGGGCCGTTTGCGAGTTGCTGGTGAGAGCGGCTGAGGGCTGGCGTGTGGGCAGGGGTTTTTGGTGGATGAGGTGCGGGCAGCGCCGGACGAGGCCATAGAGGGGGCCGAGCGAGCCGTGCAGGCGTTGCAGCGGCAGCTGCGGGATCTCGGCACGCGAGCCTTGGCAGGCGACGGCCGCTGGCCGGCCACGGGGCGAGCTGCGTTTTGCGCGCTCAGGCTGTCTCTGCCTGGCCCCCTGGGGCGGCCGCGGCTCCTTGCCAGGGCCGGATCCAGCTGGCCGGCAGTGATGCTGGTGCTGGGGCGGTGCTGGTGATGGCGGTACCGGGGCGGTGATGCCGGTAGTGGGGCAGTGCTGGAGGCCTGCGTCCTCCCGGCGTTGGTGCGAATCAGTGTGGTTTCTCCGACGGGCGCCTGCCACCCGGAGCGATGCCCCGTCTACCCATCGTCTGGGTGGCCATCCCCAGCCCAGCTCAGGCACCCGCGGGGTGGGCAGAGGCTGCGTTAAACCCCCCCCACCCCCACCCCCCGCTGAGCAAATGGCCGCAGGCAGAGAGAGGCGCTGCAAAGCGAACAGGCAAGCCTTTTAATGACGGAAAGAAGAAGCGGGGGGATGTGGGAGAGGGCTGGGGATGGAGCGGGTGGGTGCAGGTCCCTGCCTGCGCATCTGCTCTGTGCGTGGGTGGTAGGGGGGACGGTGCTGGAGCGGTGGCTTATGGGTAGCCGTAGGCGTCGGCTATCTGCATGTCGATCTCCCTCTGCACAAAAAACTGCAGCTGCCCCAGTGTCATCTGCAGGGCCGCCCGCTGCCGCTCCTCCTGGGCCAGCTTCTTGAGGCGCTCCCGCTCGGGCCGCTGCTCAGGCGTGATGGGCACGGACTCCTCCTGCTCCTCCAGCGGGGTGGGCCTAGCCCGGGGCCAGCGGGAGTCAGGCGGCAGCGCGGAGTCGGCGGGAGGGCGCGGCAGGCGCGGCGGCATGTGCAGCTGCTGCGGCAGCCCCTCCCGCGGGGTTTGGCCCCCCGTGGGCGACAGGCGCAGCCAGCTGGGCCGCTTGGGTTTGGTGGCAGCCCCGGTGCGCGCCTTGCTGCTCGATGGCGCCGCCGGTGCCGTCTCCTTCTGGCCGTCAGCTGGGGCCTCGGAGGCAGCGGGCCCCTCGCCGGCTGTGGGGGCAGGGGGCAGGGGCCTGGGGACCTTGGGGGGCACGCTGGGGCCGGCCTGGGGCTCCGGCTGGGGCGGTTGGCGCACGGGCCCCACCGCCTTCACCCTTTGCCCCAGCGGGTGGAAGCTTTGGATGGAGGCCAGCAGGTGGGCCCTCAGGTCGGAGCGGGGCGTCCTCGGCCCCCGCAGTGTTTTGGCCTGGAGCTTTTTGCGCAGCAGCCTGTCGTGGGGTCGCATGGCGCGGGGATGCGTGCTGCGCGCCTTCTCGAGCAGCAGCGGGCGGGGTGGGCGGGTGGGCGGCGGGGGCGGGGCGCTTTGCCCCCCGGCGTCCCCAGGGCTTCTGGGTGGCTGGAGCACCGAGGCGGGCCCATTGGTGTCCTCAGATGCCCTGCGCTTGGTGCCGCCCGCTTGGTGCGCGCCGCTGCCCACCTGCTGCCCGCTGCCACCCGCCGCCTCGCCGTCCCTGTCCGGCTTCCCCTCCCGCGGGGTTTTGGAGTGTTTTGCCACGCGGCACACCACCACCTTCTTCTTCTTGGGCGGCATGTTGTCCCGCGGGGAGGTGTCTTGCGTCTTGGGGGTGCCGGCCGGCGCGGGGCGCTTGGCCTGCTTGCCGCCCGCCTTGCCCGATCTGGGCACCACCCGGCAGGAGGTGACGCCCGGCGGCAGCGGCAAGCAGGTCAAAAGCACGCGGGGCTGCCTCCGCAGCGCCTCCTGCACCTCTTGGTGGGGCTTCCTCTTGGGGTCCAGCGAGGGGGATGTCGGCAGCCCCGCCCAGGAGGGGTCGGCGTCCCCTAGCATGGCTGCCGCCGCTTGGTGCTGGGGGCAGTCGCCCTGCGCCCTGTCCTGCGGGAAGCTGGGGAGCCGGTTGAGGAAGGCGGTGCTGTCGGGGCCGCCGGGGCCATGGGGGTCGTCGGGGACATCGGGGGCGGTGGCCTCGCTGTCCCCCAGCATGGGCGCTGCCGCTGTCTCCTTGGTGCCGCCGCCCCTGCCCTGTACTCGGAGAGGTGAGGGAGGTTGATGAGGGAGGTGGTCAAGTCGGGGCCGTCGGGGCCATCGGGGACGGTGTCCTCGCTGTCCCCCATCCCCGCCACCACCGCTCGCTCCTTGGGGCAGCCGCCCTTCGGCACGTACTGGGAGAGGTCGGGGAGCTGGTGGAGCAAGGCGGTGAAGCTGGGGCTGTCGGAGATGTCAGGGACGGCCTCGGTGCCGTGCGCGGTTTGGAGGCAGGCGAGCGTCTCGTTGATGTTGGTGTCACCTGGCTGCTGAGGAAAGGCCTCGGCGAAGGTGTGTGGCCCCTGCTGGGACAGGTGCACGGGCTTCTGCAGGGCCGCCAGGGTGGTCACCGCTGCTGAAAAAGCAAAGCAAGCCAAGGCAAGCCCGTGGCGCTGCAAGGTTTCCTGGGCGCGGGCCGCGCGCCCGCGGGCTCTGCCACCCGCAGCTGCTCACCTTTGGGCTTGGTGGTGGTTGTGCCGGTCGGCGGAGGCAGGGCAGGCTGGTGGGGGCTGGCAGCAGGGTGGCTGTCCTGGCTGGCCACCGCATCCTTCTTGAAGGCCCCTGGCGGCTTGTGGGCAGTGCGGGGCAGGGTGTGGAGCACAGGGGGGCCCTGCAGGCAGTGCTGAGGCGCGGGGCGGCGCGGTGGCGGGGGGCCGGGGCGGGCGGGGACATGCAGCAGGCGGGAGCCTGTGGGGTAGAGGGGCTCCCCCTGGAGCACGGCCCACGGCCCCAGGCCCATGGGCTGGTGGGGCAGCAGCGTCCCCGTCAGCACCTGCTGTCCCCAGCCATAGGCAGGGGGACAGGGAGCAGGCCTGGTGGGGAGCTGCGCCCCGTGGGGGAGCTGCACCACGGGAGGGAGCTGCACCTGGTGGGGGAGCTGCAGGAGACGGGGGAGCGGCGCCATCGGGAGGAGCTGCACCACGGGGGGAAGCGGCACCACGCCAGGGAGCTGCACGAGCTGGCCCGGGGCCCCCAGGGGCCCCGGCACCCCCTGCCAGACAGTGGCCTGGGCCGGCTGGGAGGTGACAGCGTGCAGCCGAGCAGGCGCGCGGGACGGCGGCAGCCCTGGGCCAGAGGAGGGCAGCACGCTGGCAGTGACCGGTGGCGGCATGGCCGGGGCGCTGGAGCTCCCGCTGGGCACCTGCGATGCCGTCGGCAGCCGGAGAGGGAACCTGTCTGTTGGGGGAAGCAGAGAGGAGCAATGGGGTGAGAGCTTGGCGGGCAGAGGCGGCTGGGGGGCTACCTGGAGGGCAGGAGCAGCGGGAGGAGCGGGAGCCTGCTGCTGTACCTGCCATGGCGCTTGGTCCGGGTGGGGTTTGTTGGGGGCAAGCAGCCCTCGTCTCCACGGCGCTCATTCCGCCAGCACCTGCTGCAGCCAGCCTTGCGCTGGGTTGATTTTTCCTACTGCAACAGCTGCCCATCTCAAGGATTGCCCATCCTGCCCATGCTTTCCTGTCCCGAAGGATGGGTTCCCACCCCCACAAGGGTTTTTCATCCCAACGGTGGTTTGCCATCCGCATGATGGCTTCCCATCCCAAGGGTGCTTTCCCAGCCCCGGGATGGTGTCCTAGCCCAGCGGTTGCTGGCTCTCCGTCAGCCTGTCCCTGGCTTTTTGGGGCCCTGGCTGCTGGGACCCTCAGGGCACGTTACCAAGAGTCCCGTCCTTAACCATTTCATCAACCAGCCTTTAGAGGATAAAAGTGTATTAGGTTGGTTTGTGGAGAGAGGGGGCGGGGGAGAGAGAGAGAGAGAGAGAGACGCGGAGTTCACGTGATCCCCTGCAATGTGAGGAGGTAGTGGAGTTTTCCTGGAGGCTGTGGTATTGCTCACGCTGAAGGAAAAGAAAGGACAGCAGAGCCCGGCCCTGGAAAGAAGGACGTTGCTTCCGGGAAGCTTAGAGCTGTCCGTGACGGAGAAAGGATCCCCCGGGCCCAGCAAGATAACGGCAGCATCCTAGCCCCTCTGCCACGTCTTTGAAACCCTGCCGGCGTCGTCCGGCCTCAGAGATGAGGAACTGTAGCGAGACGGAGTACGGGGAGATGCGGCTCGGTAGACAAGCAGCAAGAATGCTGCAAAACTAGAGCTGCTTTGCAAAGTTGGCCTGTGATGAGGAGTGGGTAGCGTGGGTGGGAGTGATCAGTCAAGTGGTCTGGTCCCTGACCGACTGAAGGGTCCAAGAACCCTGTGTAAAGGCACACTGGGGCTGCCCCAGTTGGGCTGGGACCCGGCACGTGCGTGAAAGAATCTTGGCCCCTGTATTTGGACCCTTTGCGTCCTAGCCTCTGGCCTCGGTCGGCACGGGCCGTTTGCGAGTTGCTGGTGAGAGCGGCTGAGGGCTGGCGTGTGGGCAGGGGTTTTTGGTGGATGAGGTGCGGGCAGCGCCGGACGAGGCCATAGAGGGGGGCCGAGCGAGCCGTGCAGGCGTTGCAGCGGCAGCTGCGGGATCTCGGCACGCGAGCCTTGGCAGGCGACGGCCGCTGGCCGGCCACGGGGCGAGCTGCGTTTTGCGCGCTCAGGCTGTCTCTGCCTGGCCCCCTGGGGCGGCCGCGGCTCCTTGCCAGGGCCGGATCCAGCTGGCCGGCAGTGATGCTGGTGCTGGGGCGGTGCTGGTGATGGCGGTACCGGGGCGGTGATGCCGGTAGTGGGGCAGTGCTGGAGGCCTGCGTCCTCCCGGCGTTGGTGCGAATCAGTGTGGTTTCTCCCACGGGCGCCTGCCACCCGGAGCGATGCCCCGTCTACCCATCGTCTGGGTGGCCATCCCCAGCCCAGCTCAGGCACCCGCGGGGTGGGCAGAGGCTGCGTTAAACCCCCCCACCCCCCCCCCCCGCTGAGCAAATGGCCGCAGGCAGAGAGAGGCGCTGCAAAGCGAACAGGCAAGCCTTTTAATGACGGAAAGAAGAAGCGGGGGGATGTGGGAGAGGGCTGGGGATGGAGCGGGTGGGTGCAGGTCCCTGCCTGCGCATCTGCTCTGTGCGTGGGTGGTAGGGGGGACGGTGCTGGAGCGGTGGCTTATGGGTAGCCGTAGGCGTCGGCTATCTGCATGTCGATCTCCCTCTGCACAAAACCTTGCAGCTGCCCCAGTGTCATCTGCAGGGCCGCCCGCTGCCGCTCCTCCTGGGCCAGCTTCTTGAGGCGCTCCCGCTCGGGCCGCTGCTCAGGCGTGATGGGCACGGACTCCTCCTGCTCCTCCAGCGGGGTGGGCCTAGCCCGGGGCCAGCGGGAGTCAGGCGGCAGCGCGGAGTCGGCGGGAGGGCGCGGCAGGCGCGGCGGCATGTGCAGCTGCTGCGGCAGCCCCTCCCGCGGGGTTTGGCCCCCCGTGGGCGACAGGCGCAGCCAGCTGGGCCGCTTGGGTTTGGTGGCAGCCCCGGTGCGCGCCTTGCTGCTCGATGGCGCCGCCGGTGCCGTCTCCTTCTGGCCGTCAGCTGGGGCCTCGGAGGCAGCGGGCCCCTCGCCGGCTGTCGGGGCAGGGGGCAGGGGCCTGGGGACCTTGGGGGGCACGCTGGGGCCGGCCTGGGGCTCCGGCTGGGGCGGTTGGCGCACGGGCCCCACCGCCTTCACCCTTTGCCCCAGCGGGTGGAAGCTTTGGATGGAGGCCAGCAGGTGGGCCCTCAGGTCGGAGCGGGGCGTCCTCGGCCCCCGCAGTGTTTTGGCCTGGAGCTTTTTGCGCAGCAGCCTGTCGTGGGGTCGCATGGCGCGGGGATGCGTGCTGCGCGCCTTCTCGAGCAGCAGCGGGCGGGGTGGGCGGGTGGGCGGCGGGGGCGGGGCGCTTTGCCCCCGGCGTCCCCAGGGCTTCTGGGTGGCTGGAGCACCGAGGCGGGCCCATTGGTGTCCTCAGATGCCCTGCGCTTGGTGGCGCCCGCTTGGTGCGCGCCGCTGCCCACCTGCTGCCCGCTGCCACCCGCCGCCTCGCCGTCCCTGTCCGGCTTCCCCTCCCGCGGGGTTTTGGAGTGTTTTGCCACGCGGCACACCACCACCTTCTTCTTCTTGGGCGGCATGTTGTCCCGCGGGGAGGTGTCTTGCGTCTTGGGGGTGCCGGCCGGCGCGGGGCGCTTGGCCTGCTTGCCGCCCGCCTTGCCCGATCTGGGCACCACCCGGCAGGAGGTGACGCCCGGCGGCAGCGGCAAGCAGGTCAAAAGCACGCGGGGCTGCCTCCGCAGCGCCTCCTGCACCTCTTGGTGGGGCTTCCTCTTGGGGTCCAGCGAGGGGGATGTCGGCAGCCCCGCCCAGGAGGGGTCGGCGTCCCCTAGCATGGCTGCCGCCGCTTGGTGCTGGGGGCAGTCGCCCTGCGCCCTGTCCTGCGGGAAGCTGGGGATCCGGTTGAGGAAGGCGGTGCTGTCGGGGCCGCCGGGGCCATGGAGGTCGTCGGGGACATCGGGGGCGGTGGCCTCGCTGTCCCCCAGCATGGGCGCTGCCGCTGTCTCCTTGGTGCCGCCGCCCCCTGCCCTGTACTCGGAGAGGTGAGGGAGGTTGATGAGGGAGGTGGTCAAGTCGGGGCCGTCGGGGCCATCGGGGACGGTGTCCTCGCTGTCCCCCATCCCCGCCACCACCGCTCGCTCCTTGGGGCAGCCGCCCTTCGGCACGTACTGGGAGAGGTCGGGGAGCTGGTGGAGCAAGGCGGTGAAGCTGGGGCTGTCGGAGATGTCAGGGACGGCCTCGGTGCCGTGCGCGGTTTGGAGGCAGGCGAGCGTCTCGTTGATGTTGGTGTCACCTGGCTGCTGAGGAAAGGCCTCGGCGAAGGTGTGTGGCCCCTGCTGGGACAGGTGCACGGGCTTCTGCAGGGCCGCCAGGGTGGTCACCGCTGCTGAAAAAGCAAAGCAAGCCAAGGCAAGCCCGTGGCGCTGCAAGGTTTCCTGGGCGCGGGCCGCGCGCCCGCGGGCTCTGCCACCCGCAGCTGCTCACCTTTGGGCTTGGTGGTGGTTGTGCCGGTCGGCGGAGGCAGGGCAGGCTGGTGGGGGCTGGCAGCAGGGTGGCTGTCCTGGCTGGCCACCGCATCCTTCTTGAAGGCCCCTGGCGGCTTGTGGGCAGTGCGGGGCAGGGTGTGGAGCACAGGGGGGCCCTGCAGGCAGTGCTGAGGCGCGGGGCGGCGCGGTGGCGGGGGGCCGGGGCGGGCGGGGACATGCAGCAGGCAGGAGCCTGTGGGGTAGAGGGGCTCCCCCTGGAGCACGGCCCACGGCCCCAGGCCCATGGGCTGGTGGGGCAGCAGCGTCCCCGTCAGCACCTGCTGTCCCCAGCCATAGGCAGGGGGACAGGGAGCAGGCCTGGTGGGGAGCTGCGCCCCGTGGGGGAGCTGCACCACGGGAGGGAGCTGCACCTGGTGGGGGAGCTGCAGGAGACGGGGGAGCGGCGCCATCGGGAGGAGCTGCACCACGGGGGGGAAGCGGCACCACGCCAGGGAGCTGCACGAGCTGGCCCGGGGCCCCCAGGGGCCCCGGCACCCCCTGCCAGACAGTGGCCTGGGCCGGCTGGGAGGTGACAGCGTGCACCCGAGCAGGCGCGCGGGACGGCGGCAGCCCTGGGCCAGAGGAGGGCAGCACGCTGGCAGTGACCGGTGGCGGCATGGCCGGGGCGCTGGAGCTCCCGCTGGGCACCTGCGATGCCGTCGGCAGCCGGAGAGGGAACCTGTCTGTTGGGGGAAGCAGAGAGGAGCAATGGGGTGAGAGCTTGGCGGGCAGAGGCGGCTGGGGGGCTACCTGGAGGGCAGGAGCAGCGGGAGGAGCGGGAGCCTGCTGCTGTACCTGCCATGGCGCTTGGTCCGGGTGGGGTTTGTTGGGGGCAAGCAGCCCTCGTCTCCACGGCGCTCATTCCGCCAGCACCTGCTGCAGCCAGCCTTGCGCTGGGTTGATTTTTCCTACTGCAACAGCTGCCCATCTCAAGGATTGCCCATCCTGCCCATGCTTTCCTGTCCCGAAGGATGGGTTCCCACCCCCACAAGGGTTTTTCATCCCAACGGTGGTTTGCCATCCGCATGATGGCTTCCCATCCCAAGGGTGCTTTCCCAGCCCCGGGATGGTGTCCTAGCCCAGCGGTTGCTGGCTCTCCGTCAGCCTGTCCCTGGCTTTTTGGGGCCCTGGCTGCTGGGACCCTCAGGGCACGTTACCAAGAGTCCCGTCCTTAACCATTTCATCAACCAGCCTTTAGAGGATAAAAGTGTATTAGGTTGGTTTGTGGAGAGAGGGGGCGGGGGAGAGAGAGAGAGAGAGAGAGACGCGGAGTTCACGTGATCCCCTGCAATGTGAGGAGGTAGTGGAGTTTTCCTGGAGGCTGTGGTATTGCTCACGCTGAAGGAAAAGAAAGGACAGCAGAGCCCGGCCCTGGAAAGAAGGACGTTGCTTCCGGGAAGCTTAGAGCTGTCCGTGACGGAGAAAGGATCCCCCGGGCCCAGCAAGATAACGGCAGCATCCTAGCCCCTCTGCCACGTCTTTGAAACCCTGCCGGCGTCGTCCGGCCTCAGAGATGAGGAACTGTAGCGAGACGGAGTACGGGGAGATGCGGCTCGGTAGACAAGCAGCAAGAATGCTGCAAAACTAGAGCTGCTTTGCAAAGTTGGCCTGTGATGAGGAGTGGGTAGCGTGGGTGGGAGTGATCAGTCAAGTGGTCTGGTCCCTGACCGACTGAAGGGTCCAAGAACCCTGTGTAAAGGCACACTGGGGCTGCCCCAGTTGGGCTGGGACCCGGCACGTGCGTGAAAGAATCTTGGCCCCTGTATTTGGACCCTTTGCGTCCTAGCCTCTGGCCTCGGTCGGCACGGGCCGTTTGCGAGTTGCTGGTGAGAGCGGCTGAGGGCTGGCGTGTGGGCAGGGGTTTTTGGTGGATGAGGTCCGGGCAGCGCCGGACGAGGCCATAGAGGTCGGCCGAGCGAGCCGTGCAGGCGTTGCAGCGGCAGCTGCGGGATCTCGGCACGCGAGCCTTGGCAGGCGACGGCCGCTGGCCGGCCACGGGGCGAGCTGCGTTTTGCGCGCTCAGGCTGTCTCTGCCTGGCCCCCTGGGGCGGCCGCGGCTCCTTGCCAGGGCCGGATCCAGCTGGCCGGCAGTGATGCTGGTGCTGGGGCGGTGCTGGTGATGGCGGTACCGGGGCGGTGATGCCGGTAGTGGGGCAGTGCTGGAGGCCTGCGTCCTCCCGGCGTTGGTGCGAATCAGTGTGGTTTCTCCGACGGGCGCCTGCCACCCGGAGCGATGCCCCGTCTACCCATCGTCTGGGTGGCCATCCCCAGCCCAGCTCAGGCACCCGCGGGGTGGGCAGAGGCTGCGTTAAACCCCCCCCACCCCCCCACCCCCGCTGAGCAAATGGCCGCAGGCAGAGAGAGGCGCTGCAAAGCGAACAGGCAAGCCTTTTAATGACGGAAAGAAGAAGCGGGGGGATGTGGGAGAGGGCTGGGGATGGAGCGGGTGGGTGCAGGTCCCTGCCTGCGCATCTGCTCTGTGCGTGGGTGGTAGGGGGGACGGTGCTGGAGCGGTGGCTTATGGGTAGCCGTAGGCGTCGGCTATCTGCATGTCGATCTCCCTCTGCACAAAAAACTGCAGCTGCCCCAGTGTCATCTGCAGGGCCGCCCGCTGCCGCTCCTCCTGGGCCAGCTTCTTGAGGCGCTCCCGCTCGGGCCGCTGCTCAGGCGTGATGGGCACGGACTCCTCCTGCTCCTCCAGCGGGGTGGGCCTAGCCCGGGGCCAGCGGGAGTCAGGCGGCAGCGCGGAGTCGGCGGGAGGGCGCGGCAGGCGCGGCGGCATGTGCAGCTGCTGCGGCAGCCCCTCCCGCGGGGTTTGGCCCCCCGTGGGCGACAGGCGCAGCCAGCTGGGCCGCTTGGGTTTGGCGGCAGCCCCGGTGCGCGCCTTGCTGCTCGATGGCGCCGCCGGTGCCGTCTCCTTCTGGCCGTCAGCTGGGGCCTCGGAGGCAGCGGGCCCCTCGCCGGCTGTCGGGGCAGGGGGCAGGGGCCTGGGGACCTTGGGGGGCACGCTGGGGCCGGCCTGGGGCTCCGGCTGGGGCGGTTGGCGCACGGGCCCCACCGCCTTCACCCTTTGCCCCAGCGGGTGGAAGCTTTGGATGGAGGCCAGCAGGTGGGCCCTCAGGTCGGAGCGGGGCGTCCTCGGCCCCCGCAGTGTTTTGGCCTGGAGCTTTTTGCGCAGCAGCCTGTCGTGGGGTCGCATGGCGCGGGGATGCGTGCTGCGCGCCTTCTCGAGCAGCAGCGGGCGGGGTGGGCGGGTGGGCGGCGGGGGCGGGGCGCTTTGCCCCCCGGCGTCCCCAGGGCTTCTGGGTGGCTGGAGCACCGAGGCGGGCCCATTGGTGTCCTCAGATGCCCTGCGCTTGGTGGCGCCCGCTTGGTGCGCGCCGCTGCCCACCTGCTGCCCGCTGCCACCCGCCGCCTCGCCGTCCCTGTCCGGCTTCCCCTCCCGCGGGGTTTTGGAGTGTTTTGCCACGCGGCACACCACCACCTTCTTCTTCTTGGGCGGCATGTTGTCCCGCGGGGAGGTGTCTTGCGTCTTGGGGGTGCCGGCCGGCGCGGGGCGCTTGGCCTGCTTGCCGCCCGCCTTGCCCGATCTGGGCACCACCCGGCAGGAGGTGACGCCCGGCGGCAGCGGCAAGCAGGTCAAAAGCACGCGGGGCTGCCTCCGCAGCGCCTCCTGCACCTCTTGGTGGGGCTTCCTCTTGGGGTCCAGCGAGGGGGATGTCGGCAGCCCCGCCCAGGAGGGGTCGGCGTCCCCTAGCATGGCTGCCGCCGCTTGGTGCTGGGGGCAGTCGCCCTGCGCCCTGTCCTGCGGGAAGCTGGGGATCCGGTTGAGGAAGGCGGTGCTGTCGGGGCCGCCGGGGCCATGGGGGTCGTCGGGGACATCGGGGGCGGTGGCCTCGCTGTCCCCCAGCATGGGCGCTGCCGCTGTCTCCTTGGTGCCGCCGCCCCCTGCCCTGTACTCGGAGAGGTGAGGGAGGTTGATGAGGGAGGTGGTCAAGTCGGGGCCGTCGGGGCCATCGGGGACGGTGTCCTCGCTGTCCCCCATCCCCGCCACCACCGCTCGCTCCTTGGGGCAGCCGCCCTTCGGCACGTACTGGGAGAGGTCGGGGAGCTGGTGGAGCAAGGCGGTGAAGCTGGGGCTGTCGGAGATGTCAGGGACGGCCTCGGTGCCGTGCGCGGTTTGGAGGCAGGCGAGCGTCTCGTTGATGTTGGTGTCACCTGGCTGCTGAGGAAAGGCCTCGGCGAAGGTGTGTGGCCCCTGCTGGGACAGGTGCACGGGCTTCTGCAGGGCCGCCAGGGTGGTCACCGCTGCTGAAAAAGCAAAGCAAGCCAAGGCAAGCCCGTGGCGCTGCAAGGTTTCCTGGGCGCGGGCCGCGCGCCCGCGGGCTCTGCCACCCGCAGCTGCTCACCTTTGGGCTTGGTGGTGGTTGTGCCGGTCGGCGGAGGCAGGGCAGGCTGGTGGGGGCTGGCAGCAGGGTGGCTGTCCTGGCTGGCCACCGCATCCTTCTTGAAGGCCCCTGGCGGCTTGTGGGCAGTGCGGGGCAGGGTGTGGAGCACAGGGGGGCCCTGCAGGCAGTGCTGAGGCGCGGGGCGGCGCGGTGGCGGGGGGCCGGGGCGGGCGGGGACATGCAGCAGGCAGGAGCCTGTGGGGTAGAGGGGCTCCCCCTGGAGCACGGCCCACGGCCCCAGGCCCATGGGCTGGTGGGGCAGCAGCGTCCCCGTCAGCACCTGCTGTCCCCAGCCATAGGCAGGGGGACAGGGAGCAGGCCTGGTGGGGAGCTGCGCCCCGTGGGGGAGCTGCACCACGGGAGGGAGCTGCACCTGGTGGGGGAGCTGCAGGAGACGGGGGAGCGGCGCCATCGGGAGGAGCTGCACCACCGGGGGAAGCGGCACCACGCCAGGGAGCTGCACGAGCTGGCCCGGGGCCCCCAGGGGCCCCGGCACCCCCTGCCAGACAGTGGCCTGGGCCGGCTGGGAGGTGACAGCGTGCACCCGAGCAGGCGCGCGGGACGGCGGCAGCCCTGGGCCAGAGGAGGGCAGCACGCTGGCAGTGACCGGTGGCGGCATGGCCGGGGCGCTGGAGCTCCCGCTGGGCACCTGCGATGCCGTCGGCAGCCGGAGAGGGAACCTGTCTGTTGGGGGAAGCAGAGAGGAGCAATGGGGTGAGAGCTTGGCGGGCAGAGGCGGCTGGGGGGCTACCTGGAGGGCAGGAGCAGCGGGAGGAGCGGGAGCCTGCTGCTGTACCTGCCATGGCGCTTGGTCCGGGTGGGGTTTGTTGGGGGCAAGCAGCCCTCGTCTCCACGGCGCTCATTCCGCCAGCACCTGCTGCAGCCAGCCTTGCGCTGGGTTGATTTTTCCTACTGCAACAGCTGCCCATCTCAAGGATTGCCCATCCTGCCCATGCTTTCCTGTCCCGAAGGATGGGTTCCCACCCCCACAAGGGTTTTTCATCCCAACGGTGGTTTGCCATCCGCATGATGGCTTCCCATCCCAAGGGTGCTTTCCCAGCCCCGGGATGGTGTCCTAGCCCAGCGGTTGCTGGCTCTCCGTCAGCCTGTCCCTGGCTTTTTGGGGCCCTGGCTGCTGGGACCCTCAGGGCACGTTACCAAGAGTCCCGTCCTTAACCATTTCATCAACCAGCCTTTAGAGGATAAAAGTGTATTAGGTTGGTTTGTGGAGAGAGGGGGCGGGGGAGAGAGAGAGAGAGAGAGAGAGACGCGGAGTTCACGTGATCCCCTGCAATGTGAGGAGGTAGTGGAGTTTTCCTGGAGGCTGTGGTATTGCTCACGCTGAAGGAAAAGAAAGGACAGCAGAGCCCGGCCCTGGAAAGAAGGACGTTGCTTCCGGGAAGCTTAGAGCTGTCCGTGACGGAGAAAGGATCCCCCGGGCCCAGCAAGATAACGGCAGCATCCTAGCCCCTCTGCCACGTCTTTGAAACCCTGCCGGCGTCGTCCGGCCTCAGAGATGAGGAACTGTAGCGAGACGGAGTACGGGGAGATGCGGCTCGGTAGACAAGCAGCAAGAATGCTGCAAAACTAGAGCTGCTTTGCAAAGTTGGCCTGTGATGAGGAGTGGGTAGCGTGGGTGGGAGTGATCAGTCAAGTGGTCTGGTCCCTGACCGACTGAAGGGTCCAAGAACCCTGTGTAAAGGCACACTGGGGCTGCCCCAGTTGGGCTGGGACCCGGCACGTGCGTGAAAGAATCTTGGCCCCTGTATTTGGACCCTTTGCGTCCTAGCCTCTGGCCTCGGTCGGCACGGGCCGTTTGCGAGTTGCTGGTGAGAGCGGCTGAGGGCTGGCGTGTGGGCAGGGGTTTTTGGTGGATGAGGTCCGGGCAGCGCCGGACGAGGCCATAGAGGGGGCCGAGCGAGCCGTGCAGGCGTTGCAGCGGCAGCTGCGGGATCTCGGCACGCGAGCCTTGGCAGGCGACGGCCGCTGGCCGGCCACGGGGCGAGCTGCGTTTTGCGCGCTCAGGCTGTCTCTGCCTGGCCCCCTGGGGCGGCCGCGGCTCCTTGCCAGGGCCGGATCCAGCTGGCCGGCAGTGATGCTGGTGCTGGGGCGGTGCTGGTGATGGCGGTACCGGGGCGGTGATGCCGGTAGTGGGGCAGTGCTGGAGGCCTGCGTCCTCCCGGCGTTGGTGCGAATCAGTGTGGTTTCTCCGACGGGCGCCTGCCACCCGGAGCGATGCCCCGTCTACCCATCGTCTGGGTGGCCATCCCCAGCCCAGCTCAGCCACCCGCGGGGTGGGCAGAGGCTGCGTTAAACCCCCCCCACTCCCCCCACCCCCGCTGAGCAAATGGCCGCAGGCAGAGAGAGGCGCTGCAAAGCGAACAGGCAAGCCTTTTAATGACTGAAAGAAGAAGCGGGGGGATGTGGGAGAGGGCTGGGGATGGAGCGGGTGGGTGCAGGTCCCTGCCTGCGCATCTGCTCTGTGCGTGGGTGGTAGGGGGGACGGTGCTGGAGCGGTGGCTTATGGGTAGCCGTAGGCGTCGGCTATCTGCATGTCGATCTCCCTCTGCACAAAAAACTGCAGCTGCCCCAGTGTCATCTGCAGGGCCGCCCGCTGCCGCTCCTCCTGGGCCAGCTTCTTGAGGCGCTCCCGCTCGGGCCGCTGCTCAGGCGTGATGGGCACGGACTCCTCCTGCTCCTCCAGCGGGGTGGGCCTAGCCCGGGGCCAGCGGGAGTCAGGCGGCAGCGCGGAGTCGGCGGGAGGGCGCGGCAGGCGCGGCGGCATGTGCAGCTGCTGCGGCAGCCCCTCCCGCGGGGTTTGGCCCCCCGTGGGCGACAGGCGCAGCCAGCTGGGCCGCTTGGGTTTGGCGGCAGCCCCGGTGCGCGCCTTGCTGCTCGATGGCGCCGCCGGTGCCGTCTCCTTCTGGCCGTCAGCTGGGGCCTCGGAGGCAGCGGGCCCCTCGCCGGCTGTCGGGGCAGGGGGCAGGGGCCTGGGGACCTTGGGGGGCACGCTGGGGCCGGCCTGGGGCTCCGGCTGGGGCGGTTGGCGCACGGGCCCCACCGCCTTCACCCTTTGCCCCAGCGGGTGGAAGCTTTGGATGGAGGCCAGCAGGTGGGCCCTCAGGTCGGAGCGGGGCGTCCTCGGCCCCCGCAGTGTTTTGGCCTGGAGGTTCTTGCGCAGCAGCCTGTCGTGGGGTCGCATGGCGCGGGGATGCGTGCTGCGCGCCTTCTCGAGCAACACCGGGCGGGGGGGGCGGCGGGGCGGGGGGGGGGGGGCGCTTTGCCCCCCGGCGTCCCCAGGGCTTCTGGGTGGCTGGAGCACCGAGGCGGGCCCATTGGTGTCCTCAGATGCCCTGCGCTTGGTGGCGCCCGCTTGGTGCGCGCCGCTGCCCACCTGCTGCCCGCTGCCACCCGCCGCCTCGCCGTCCCTGTCCGGCTTCCCCTCCCGCGGGGTTTTGGAGTGTTTTGCCACGCGGCACACCACCACCTTCTTCTTCTTGGGCGGCATGTTGTCCCGCGGGGAGGTGTCTTGCGTCTTGGGGGTGCCGGCCGGCGCGGGGCGCTTGGCCTGCTTGCCGCCCGCCTTGCCCGATCTGGGCACCACCCGGCAGGAGGTGACGCCCGGCGGCAGCGGCAAGCAGGTCAAAAGCACGCGGGGCTGCCTCCGCAGCGCCTCCTGCACCTCTTGGTGGGGCTTCCTCTTGGGGTCCAGCGAGGGGGATGTCGGCAGCCCCGCCCAGGAGGGGTCGGCGTCCCCTAGCATGGCTGCCGCCGCTTGGTGCTGGGGGCAGTCGCCCTGCGCCCTGTCCTGCGGGAAGCTGGGGAGCCGGTTGAGGAAGGCGGTGCTGTCGGGGCCGCCGGGGCCATGGGGGTCGTCGGGGACATCGGGGGCGGTGGCCTCGCTGTCCCCCAGCATGGGCGCTGCCGCTGTCTCCTTGGTGCCGCCGCCCCCTGCCCTGTACTCGGAGAGGTGAGGGAGGTTGATGAGGGAGGTGGTCAAGTCGGGGCCGTCGGGGCCATCGGGGACGGTGTCCTCGCTGTCCCCCATCCCCGCCACCACCGCTCGCTCCTTGGGGCAGCCGCCCTTCGGCACGTACTGGGAGAGGTCGGGGAGCTGGTGGAGCAAGGCGGTGAAGCTGGGGCTGTCGGAGATGTCAGGGACGGCCTCGGTGCCGTGCGCGGTTTGGAGGCAGGCGAGCGTCTCGTTGACGTTGGTGTCACCTGGCTGCTGAGGAAAGGCCTCGGCGAAGGTGTGTGGCCCCTGCTGGGACAGGTGCGCGGGCTTCTGCAGGGCCGCCAGGGTGGTCACCGCTGCTGAAAAAGCAAACCAAGCCAAGCCAAGCCCGTGGCGCTGCAAGGTTTCCTGGGGGCGGGCCGCGCGCCCTGCGGAGCTCCGCCACCCGCAGCTGCTCACCTTTGGGCTTGGTGGTGGTTGTGCCGGTCGGCGGAGGCAGGGCAGGCTGGTGGGGGCTGGCAGCAGGGTGGCTGTCCTGGCTGGCCACCGCATCCTTCTTGAAGGCCCCTGGCGGCTTGTGGGCAGTGCGGGGCAGGGTGTGGAGCACAGGGGGGCCCTGCAGGCAGTGCTGAGGCGCGGGGCGGCGCGGTGGCGGGGGGCCGGGGCGGGCGGGGACATGCAGCAGGCAGGAGCCTGTGGGGTAGAGGGGCTCCCCCTGGAGCACGGCCCACGGCCCCAGGCCCATGGGCTGGTGGGGCAGCAGCGTCCCCGTCAGCACCTGCTGTCCCCAGCCATAGGCAGGGGGACAGGGAGCAGGCCTGGTGGGGAGCTGCGCCCCGTGGGGGAGCTGCACCACGGGAGGGAGCTGCACCTGGTGGGGGAGCTGCACGAGACGGGGGAGCGGCGCCATCGGGAGGAGCTGCACCACGGGGGAAGCGGCACCACGCCAGGGAGCTGCACGAGCTGGCCCGGGGCCCCCAGGGGCCCCGGCACCCCCTGCCAGACAGTGGCCTGGGCCGGCTGGGAGGTGACAGCGTGCAGCCGAGCAGGCGCGCGGGACGGCGGCAGCCCTGGGCCAGAGGAGGGCAGCACGCTGGCAGTGACCGGTGGCGGCATGGCCGGGGCGCTGGAGCTCCCGCTGGGCACCTGCGATGCCGTCGGCAGCCGGAGAGGGAACCTGTCTGTTGGGGGAAGCAGAGAGGAGCAATGGGGTGAGAGCTTGGCGGGCAGAGGCGGCTGGGGGGCTACCTGGAGGGCAGGAGCAGCGGGAGGAGCGGGAGCCTGCTGCTGTACCTGCCATGGCGCTTGGTCCGGGTGGGGTTTGTTGGGGGCAAGCAGCCCTCGTCTCCACGGCGCTCATTCCGCCAGCACCTGCTGCAGCCAGCCTTGCGCTGGGTTGATTTTTCCTACTGCAACAGCTGCCCATCTCAAGGATTGCCCATCCTGCCCATGCTTTCCTGTCCCGAAGGATGGGTTCCCACCCCCACAAGGGTTTTTCATCCCAACGGTGGTTTGCCATCCGCATGATGGCTTCCCATCCCAAGGGTGCTTTCCCAGCCCCGGGATGGTGTCCTAGCCCAGCGGTTGCTGGCTCTCCGTCAGCCTGTCCCTGGCTTTTTGGGGCCCTGGCTGCTGGGACCCTCAGGGCACGTTACCAAGAGTCCCGTCCTTAACCATTTCATCAACCAGCCTTTAGAGGATAAAAGTGTATTAGGTTGGTTTGTGGAGAGAGGGGGCGGGGGAGAGAGAGAGAGAGAGAGAGAGAGACGCGGAGTTCACGTGATCCCCTGCAATGTGAGGAGGTAGTGGAGTTTTCCTGGAGGCTGTGGTATTGCTCACGCTGAAGGAAAAGAAAGGACAGCAGAGCCCGGCCCTGGAAAGAAGGACGTTGCTTCCGGGAAGCTTAGAGCTGTCCGTGACGGAGAAAGGATCCCCCGGGCCCAGCAAGATAACGGCAGCATCCTAGCCCCTCTGCCACGTCTTTGAAACCCTGCCGGCGTCGTCCGGCCTCAGAGATGAGGAACTGTAGCGAGACGGAGTACGGGGAGATGCGGCTCGGTAGACAAGCAGCAAGAATGCTGCAAAACTAGAGCTGCTTTGCAAAGTTGGCCTGTGATGAGGAGTGGGTAGCGTGGGTGGGAGTGATCAGTCAAGTGGTCTGGTCCCTGACCGACTGAAGGGTCCAAGAACCCTGTGTAAAGGCACACTGGGGCTGCCCCAGTTGGGCTGGGACCCGGCACGTGCGTGAAAGAATCTTGGCCCCTGTATTTGGACCCTTTGCGTCCTAGCCTCTGGCCTCGGTCGGCACGGGCCGTTTGCGAGTTGCTGGTGAGAGCGGCTGAGGGCTGGCGTGTGGGCAGGGGTTTTTGGTGGATGAGGTCCGGGCAGCTCCGGACGAGGCCATAGAGGGGGGCCGAGCGAGCCGTGCAGGCGTTGCAGCGGCAGCTGCGGGATCTCGGCACGCGAGCCTTGGCAGGCGACGGCCGCTGGCCGGCCACGGGGCGAGCTGCGTTTTGCGCGCTCAGGCTGTCTCTGCCTGGCCCCCTGGGGCGGCCGCGGCTCCTTGCCAGGGCCGGATCCAGCTGGCCGGCAGTGATGCTGGTGCTGGGGCGGTGCTGGTGATGGCGGTACCGGGGCGGTGATGCCGGTAGTGGGGCAGTGCTGGAGGCCTGCGTCCTCCCGGCGTTGGTGCGAATCAGTGTGGTTTCTCCGACGGGCGCCTGCCACCCGGAGCGATGCCCCGTCTACCCATCGTCTGGGTGGCCATCCCCAGCCCAGCTCAGGCACCCGCGGGGTGGGCAGAGGCTGCGTTAAACCCCCCCCACCCCGCCCCCCCGCTGAGCAAATGGCCGCAGGCAGAGAGAGGCGCTGCAAAGCGAACAGGCAAGCCTTTTAATGACGGAAAGAAGAAGCGGGGGGATGTGGGAGAGGGCTGGGGATGGAGCGGGTGGGTGCAGGTCCCTGCCTGCGCATCTGCTCTGTGCGTGGGTGGTAGGGGGGACGGTGCTGGAGCGGTGGCTTATGGGTAGCCGTAGGCGTCGGCTATCTGCATGTCGATCTCCCTCTGCACAAAAAACTGCAGCTGCCCCAGTGTCATCTGCAGGGCCGCCCGCTGCCGCTCCTCCTGGGCCAGCTTCTTGAGGCGCTCCCGCTCGGGCCGCTGCTCAGGCGTGATGGGCACGGACTCCTCCTGCTCCTCCAGCGGGGTGGGCCTAGCCCGGGGCCAGCGGGAGTCAGGCGGCAGCGCGGAGTCGGCGGGAGGGCGCGGCAGGCGCGGCGGCATGTGCAGCTGCTGCGGCAGCCCCTCCCGCGGGGGTTTGGCCCCCCGTGGGCGACAGGCGCAGCCAGCTGGGCCGCTTGGGTTTGGCGGCAGCCCCGGTGCGCGCCTTGCTGCTCGATGGCGCCGCCGGTGCCGTCTCCTTCTGGCCGTCAGCTGGGGCCTCGGAGGCAGCGGGCCCCTCGCCGGCTGTCGGGGCAGGGGGCAGGGGCCTGGGGACCTTGGGGGGCACGCTGGGGCCGGCCTGGGGCTCCGGCTGGGGCGGTTGGCGCACGGGCCCCACCGCCTTCACCCTTTGCCCCAGCGGGTGGAAGCTTTGGATGGAGGCCAGCAGGTGGGCCCTCAGGTCGGAGCGGGGCGTCCTCGGCCCCCGCAGTGTTTTGGCCTGGAGCTTTTTGCGCAGCAGCCTGTCGTGGGGTCGCATGGCGCGGGGATGCGTGCTGCGCGCCTTCTCGAGCAGCAGCGGGCGGGGTGGGCGGGTGGGCGGCGGGGGCGGGGCGCTTTGCCCCCCGGCGTCCCCAGGGCTTCTGGGTGGCTGGAGCACCGAGGCGGGCCCATTGGTGTCCTCAGATGCCCTGCGCTTGGTGGCGCCCGCTTGGTGCGCGCCGCTGCCCACCTGCTGCCCGCTGCCACCCGCCGCCCTCGCCGTCCCTGTCCGGCTTCCCCTCCCGCGGGGTTTTGGAGTGTTTTGCCACGCGGCACACCACCACCTTCTTCTTCTTGGGCGGCATGTTGTCCCGCGGGGAGGTGTCTTGCGTCTTGGGGGTGCCGGCCGGCGCGGGGCGCTTGGCCTGCTTGCCGCCCGCCTTGCTCCGATCTGGGCACCACCCGGCAGGAGGTGACGCCCGGCGGCAGCGGCAAGCAGGTCAAAAGCACGCGGGGCTGCCTCCGCAGCGCCTCCTGCACCTCTTGGTGGGGCTTCCTCTTGGGGTCCAGCGAGGGGGATGTCGGCAGCCCCGCCCAGGAGGGGTCGGCGTCCCCTAGCATGGCTGCCGCCGCTTGGTGCTGGGGGCAGTCGCCCTGCGCCCTGTCCTGCGGGAAGCTGGGGATCCGGTTGAGGAAGGCGGTGCTGTCGGGGCCGCCGGGGCCATGGGGGTCGTCGGGGACATCGGGGGCGGTGGCCTCGCTGTCCCCCAGCATGGGCGCTGCCGCTGTCTCCTTGGTGCCGCCGCCCCTGCCCTGTACTCGGAGAGGTGAGGGAGGTTGATGAGGGAGGTGGTCAAGTCGGGGCCGTCGGGGCCATCGGGGACGGTGTCCTCGCTGTCCCCCATCCCCGCCACCACCGCTCGCTCCTTGGGGCAGCCGCCCTTCGGCACGTACTGGGAGAGGTCGGGGAGCTGGTGGAGCAAGGCGGTGAAGCTGGGGCTGTCGGAGATGTCAGGGACGGCCTCGGTGCCGTGCGCGGTTTGGAGGCAGGCGAGCGTCTCGTTGATGTTGGTGTCACCTGGCTGCTGAGGAAAGGCCTCGGCGAAGGTGTGTGGCCCCTGCTGGGACAGGTGCACGGGCTTCTGCAGGGCCGCCAGGGTGGTCACCGCTGCTGAAAAAGCAAAGCAAGCCAAGGCAAGCCCGTGGCGCTGCAAGGTTTCCTGGGGGCGGGCCGCGCGCCCGCGGGCTCTGCCACCCGCAGCTGCTCACCTTTGGGCTTGGTGGTGGTTGTGCCGGTCGGCGGAGGCAGGGCAGGCTGGTGGGGGCTGGCAGCAGGGTGGCTGTCCTGGCTGGCCACCGCATCCTTCTTGAAGGCCCCTGGCGGCTTGTGGGCAGTGCGGGGCAGGGTGTGGAGCACAGGGGGGCCCTGCAGGCAGTGCTGAGGCGCGGGGCGGCGCGGTGGCGGGGGGCCGGGGCGGGCGGGGACATGCAGCAGGCGGGAGCCTGTGGGGTAGAGGGGCTCCCCCTGGAGCACGGCCCACGGCCCCAGGCCCATGGGCTGGTGGGGCAGCAGCGTCCCCGTCAGCACCTGCTGTCCCCAGCCATAGGCAGGGGGACAGGGAGCAGGCCTGGTGGGGAGCTGCGCCCCGTGGGGGAGCTGCACCACGGGAGGGAGCTGCACCTGGTGGGGGAGCTGCACGAGACGGGGGAGCGGCGCCATCGGGAGGAGCTGCACCACGGGGGGAAGCGGCACCACGCCAGGGAGCTGCACCAGCTGGCCCGGGGCCCCCAGGGGCCCCGGCACCCCCTGCCAGACAGTGGCCTGGGCCGGCTGGGAGGTGACAGCGTGCACCCGAGCAGGCGCGCGGGACGGCGGCAGCCCTGGGCCAGAGGAGGGCAGCACGCTGGCAGTGACCGGTGGCGGCATGGCCGGGGCGCTGGAGCTCCCGCTGGGCACCTGCGATGCCGTCGGCAGCCGGAGAGGGAACCTGTCTGTTGGGGGAAGCAGAGAGGAGCAATGGGGTGAGAGCTTGGCGGGCAGAGGCGGCTGGGGGCTACCTGGAGGGCAGGAGCAGCGGGAGGAGCGGGAGCCTGCTGCTGTACCTGCCATGGCGCTTGGTCCGGGTGGGGTTTGTTGGGGGCAAGCAGCCCTCGTCTCCACGGCGCTCATTCCGCCAGCACCTGCTGCAGCCAGCCTTGCGCTGGGTTGATTTTTCCTACTGCAACAGCTGCCCATCTCAAGGATTGCCCATCCTGCCCATGCTTTCCTGTCCCGAAGGATGGGTTCCCACCCCCACAAGGGTTTTTCATCCCAACGGTGGTTTGCCATCCGCATGATGGCTTCCCATCCCAAGGGTGCTTTCCCAGCCCCGGGATGGTGTCCTAGCCCAGCGGTTGCTGGCTCTCCGTCAGCCTGTCCCTGGCTTTTGGGGCCCTGGCTGCTGGGACCCTCAGGGCACGTTACCAAGAGTCCCGTCCTTAACCATTTCATCAACCAGCCTTTAGAGGATGAAAGTGTATTAGGTTGGTTTGTGGAGAGAGGGGGGGGGGAGAGAGAGAGAGAGAGACGCGGAGTTCACGTGATCCCCTGCAATGTGAGGAGGTAGTGGAGTTTTCCTGGAGGCTGTGGTATTGCTCACGCTGAAGGAAAAGAAAGGACAGCAGAGCCCGGCCCTGGAAAGAAGGACGTTGCTTCCGGGAAGCTTAGAGCTGTCCGTGACGGAGAAAGGATCCCCCGGGCCCAGCAAGATAACGGCAGCATCCTAGCCCCTCTGCCACGTCTTTGAAACCCTGCCGGCGTCGTCCGGCCTCAGAGATGAGGAACTGTAGCGAGACGGAGTACGGGGAGATGCGGCTCGGTAGACAAGCAGCAAGAATGCTGCAAAACTAGAGCTGCTTTGCAAAGTTGGCCTGTGATGAGGAGTGGGTAGCGTGGGTGGGAGTGATCAGTCAAGTGGTCTGGTCCCTGACCGACTGAAGGGTCCAAGAACCCTGTGTAAAGGCACACTGGGGCTGCCCCAGTTGGGCTGGGACCCGGCACGTGCGTGAAAGAATCTTGGCCCCTGTATTTGGACCCTTTGCGTCCTAGCCTCTGGCCTCGGTCGGCACGGGCCGTTTGCGAGTTGCTGGTGAGAGCGGCTGAGGGCTGGCGTGTGGGCAGGGGTTTTTGGTGGATGAGGTCCGGGCAGCGCCGGACGAGGCCATAGAGGGGGTCCGAGCGAGCCGTGCAGGCGTTGCAGCGGCAGCTGCGGGATCTCGGCACGCGAGCCTTGGCAGGCGACGGCCGCTGGCCGGCCACGGGGCGAGCTGCGTTTTGCGCGCTCAGGCTGTCTCTGCCTGGCCCCCTGGGGCGGCCGCGGCTCCTTGCCAGGGCCGGATCCAGCTGGCCGGCAGTGATGCTGGTGCTGGGGCGGTGCTGGTGATGGCGGTACCGGGGCGGTGATGCCGGTAGTGGGGCAGTGCTGGAGGCCTGCGTCCTCCCGGCGTTGGTGCGAATCAGTGTGGTTTCTCCCACGGGCGCCTGCCACCCGGAGCGATGCCCCGTCTACCCATCGTCTGGGTGGCCATCCCCAGCCCAGCTCAGCCACCCGCGGGGTGGGCAGAGGCTGCGTTAAACCCCCCCCACCCCACCCCCCCGCTGAGCAAATGGCCGCAGGCAGAGAGAGGCGCTGCAAAGCGAACAGGCAAGCCTTTTAATGACGGAAAGAAGAAGCGGGGGGATGTGGGAGAGGGCTGGGGATGGAGCGGGTGGGTGCAGGTCCCTGCCTGCGCATCTGCTCTGTGCGTGGGTGCTAGGGGGGACGGTGCTGGAGCGGTGGCTTATGGGTAGCCGTAGGCGTCGGCTATCTGCATGTCGATCTCCCTCTGCACAAAAAACTGCAGCTGCCCCAGTGTCATCTGCAGGGCCGCCCGCTGCCGCTCCTCCTGGGCCAGCTTCTTGAGGCGCTCCCGCTCGGGCCGCTGCTCAGGCGTGATGGGCACGGACTCCTCCTGCTCCTCCAGCGGGGTGGGCCTAGCCCGGGGCCAGCGGGAGTCAGGCGGCAGCGCGGAGTCGGCGGGAGGGCGCGGCAGGCGCGGCGGCATGTGCAGCTGCTGCGGCAGCCCCTCCCGCGGGGTTTGGCCCCCCGTGGGCGACAGGCGCAGCCAGCTGGGCCGCTTGGGTTTGGCGGCAGCCCCGGTGCGCGCCTTGCTGCTCGATGGCGCCGCCGGTGCCGTCTCCTTCTGGCCGTCAGCTGGGGCCTCGGAGGCAGCGGGCCCCTCGCCGGCTGTCGGGGCAGGGGGCAGGGGCCTGGGGACCTTGGGGGGCACGCTGGGGCCGGCCTGGGGCTCCGGCTGGGGCGGTTGGCGCACGGGCCCCACCGCCTTCACCCTTTGCCCCAGCGGGTGGAAGCTTTGGATGGAGGCCAGCAGGTGGGCCCTCAGGTCGGAGCGGGGCGTCCTCGGCCCCCGCAGTGTTTTGGCCTGGAGCTTTTTGCGCAGCAGCCTGTCGTGGGGTCGCATGGCGCGGGGGTGCGTGCTGCGCGCCTTCTCGAGCAGCAGCGGGCGGGGTGGGCGGGTGGGCGGCGGGGGCAGGGCGCTTTGCCCCCCGGCCCCCGGGCTTCTGGGCGGCTGGAGCACCGAGGCGGGCCCGTTGGTGTCCTCAGATGCCCTGCGCTTGGTGCGCCCCGCTTGGTGCGCGCCGCTGCCCACCTGCTGCCCGCTGCCACCCGCCGCCTCACCGTCCCTGTCCGGCTTCCCCTCCCGCGGGGTTTTGGAGTGTTTTGCCACCCGGCACACCACCACCTTCTTCTTCTTGGGCGGCATGTTGTCCCGCGGGGAGGTGTCTTGCGTCTTGGGGGTGCCGGCCGGCGCGGGGCGCTTGGCCTGCTTGCCGCCCGCCTTGCCCGATCTGGGCACCACCCGGCAGGAGGTGACGCCCGGCGGCAGCGGCAAGCAGGTCAAAAGCACGCGGGGCTGCCTCCGCAGCGCCTCCTGCACCTCTTGGTGGGGCTTCCTCTTGGGGTCCAGCGAGGGGGATGTCGGCAGCCCCGCCCAGGAGGGGTCGGCGTCCCCTAGCATGGCTGCCGCCGCTTGGTGCTGGGGGCAGTCGCCCTGCGCCCTGTCCTGCGGGAAGCTGGGGAGCCGGTTGAGGAAGGCGGTGCTGTCGGGGCCGCCGGGGCCATGGGGGTCGTCGGGGACATCGGGGGCGGTGGCCTCGCTGTCCCCCAGCATGGGCGCTGCCGCTGGCTCCTTGGTGCCGCTGCCCCCTGCCCTGTACTCGGAGAGGTGCGGGAGGTTGATGAGGGAGGTGGTCAAGTCGGGGCCGTCGGGGCCATCGGGGACGGTGTCCTCGCTGTCCCCCATCCCCGCCACCACCGCTCGCTCCTTGGGGCAGCCGCCCTTCGGCACGTACTGGGAGAGGTCGGGGGAGCTGGTGGAGCAAGGCGGTGAAGCTGGGGCTGTCGGAGATGTCAGGGACGGCCTCGGGTGCCGTGCGCGGTTTGGAGGCAGGCGAGCGTCCTCGTTGACGTTGGTGTCACCTGGCTGCTGAGGAAAGGCTCCTCGGCGAAGGTGTGTGGCCCCTGCTGGGACAGGTGCGCGGGCTTCTGCAGGGCCGCCAGGGTGGTCACCGCTGCTGAAAAAGCAAAGCAAGCTGCTGCCAAGCCCGTGGCGCTGCAAGGTTTCCTGGGGGCGGGCCGCGCGCCCGCGGGCTCTGCCACCCGCAGCTGCTCACCTTTGGGCTTGGTGGTGGTTGTGCCGGTCGGCGGAGCCAGGGCAGGCTGGTGGGGGCTGGCAGCAGGGTGGCTGTCCTGGCTGGCCACCGGCATCCTTCTTGAAGGCCCCTGGCGGCTTGTGGGCAGTGCGGGGCAGGGTGTGGAGCACAGGGGGCCCTGTAGGCAGGCGCTGAGGCGCGGGGGCGGCGCGGTGGTGGGGGGCCGTGGGGCGGGCGGGGACATGCAGCAGGCAGGAGCCTGTGGGGTAGAGGGGCTCCCCCTGGAGCACGGCCCACGGCCCCAGGCCCAGTGGCTGGTGGGGCAGCAGCTGCCCCCGCGTCAGCACCTTGCTGTCCCCAGCCATAGGCAGGGGGACAGGGAGCAGGGCCTGGGTGGGAGCTGCCCCCCGTGGGGGAGCTGCACTTACGGGAGGGAGCTGCACCTGGTGGGGGAGCTGCACGACACGGGGGAGCGGCGCCATCGGGGAGGAGCTGCACCACGGGGGGAAGCGGCACCACGCCAGGGAGCTGCACCAGCTGGCTCGGGGCCCCCAGGGCCCCCGGCACCCCCTGCCAGACAGTGGCCTGGGCCGTGCTGGGAGGTGACAGCGCGTGCACCCGAGCAGGCAGCGCGGGACAGCGGCAGCCCTGGGCCAGAGGAGGGCAGCACGCTCGGGCAGTGACCGGTGGCGGCATGGCCGGGGCGCTGGAGCTCCCGCTGGGCACCTGCGATGCTCCCTCGGCAGCCGGAGAGGGAACCGGTCTGTTGGGGGAAGCACAGAGGAGCAATGGGGGCAGAGCCAGGCTGGCAGAGGCGGCTGGGGGCTACCTGGAGGGCAGGAGCAAGGAGGAGCGGGAGCCTGCTGCTGTACCTGCCATGGCGCTTGGTCCGGGTGGGGTTTGTTGGGGGCAAGCAGCCCTCGTCTCCACGGCGCTCATTCCGCCAGCACCTGCTGCAGCCAGCCTTTGCGCTGGGCTGATTTTTCTCCCTACTGCAACAGCTGCCCATCTCAAGGATTGCCCATCCCAAGCCCATGCTTTCCTGTCCCGAAGGATGGGTTCCCCCCCCCACAAGGGTTTTTCATCCCAACGGTGGTTTGCCATCCGCATGATGGCTTCCCATCCCAAGGGTGCTTTCCCAGCCCCGGGATGGTGTCCTAGCCCAGCGGTTGCTAGGCTCTCCGTCAGCCTGTCCCTATTTTTTGGGGCCCCTGGCTGCTGGGACCCTCAGGGCACGTTACCAAGAGTCCTGTCCTTAACCATTTCATCAACCAGCCTTTAGAGGATGAAAGTGTATTAGGTTGGTTTGTGGAGAGAGGCAGGGGGGAGAGAGAGAGAGAGAGAGACGCGGAGTTCACGTGATCCCCTGCAATGTGAGGAGGTAGTGGGAGTTTTCCTGGAGGCTGTGGTATTGCTCACGCTGAAGGAAAAGAAAGCGGACAGCACAGCCCGGCCCTGGAAAGAAGGACGTTGCTTCCGGGAAGCTTAGAGCTGTCCATGACGGGAGCAGGTGCGATCCCCCGGGCCCAGCAAGATAACGGCAGCATCCTAGCCCCTCTGCCACGTCTTTGAAACCCTGCCGGCGTCGTCCGGCCTCAGAGATGAGGAACTGTAGCGAGACGGGAGTATGGGGAGATGCGGCTCGGTAGACAAGCAGCAAGACTGCTGCAAAACTAGAGCTGCTTTGCAAAGTTGGCCTGTGATGAGGAGTGGGTAGCGTGGGTGGGAGTGATCAGTCAAGTGGTCTGGTCCCTGACCGACTGAAGGGTACAAGAACCCTGTGTAAAGGCACACTGGGGCTGCCCTGCAGTTGGGCTGGGACCCGGCACGTGCGTGAAAGAATCTTGGCCCCTGTATTTGGACCCTTTGCGTCCTAGCCTCTGGCCTCCGCGTTCGGCACGGGCCGTTTGCGAGTTGCTGGTAGAGAGCGTGGCTCAGGGCTGGCGTGTGGGCAGGGGTTTTTGGTGGATGAGGTCCGGGCAGCGCCGGACGAGGCCATAGAGGGGGTCCGAGCGAGCTGTGCAGCCGTTGCAGCGGCAGCTGCGGGATCTCGGCACGCGAGCCTTGGCAGGCGACGGCCCGCTGGCCGGCCACGGGGCGAGCTGCGTTTTGCGCGCTCAGGCTGTCTCTGCCT